>NC_092414.1:214057790-214237790 GCF_040894005.1 Engystomops pustulosus
AAAACTGCGCCACTGCTGGATACAATGTCTCCTCTCGCCCGTTACTCATAACCTCCATTTCGTTCAGTGACAAAATGTCGGATATCCCCTTCATCCCCCCCTCCACTCTCACTACAACAACAGATGCGTCACAATCCAATCTACCAATCACACGCCCAGACGCGTCTCATCCAATCATTCAATCCCTACGCTCCCTCATGGCCAATCGAATTCCGCTGTTTTCTCACCGTCCAATGAGAAGCCGACATAAGCTCTAAGACAGGCTTTTAAACCGACGTTTCAGCCAATCAGCGGCAGGGCGGGGCTCGTGCGGTTCGGCCAATCAGCGGCGGCGGGACAGGTCAGGTGACCGGCCGGAGTCTTTGGCGGTTTGGGTTTGAATTCGGCGGCGGTGATCAGTCGTGTGAGCGGTGACTGCAGAGAGCGGAGGTAAGTGCCCGGGCCGGGGGTGGCCATCATGGAGCCTGCCCGTCACCAGGAGCTCCCGGGTCAGCCCGCAGCTTACCCGTGCTCCTCCGTGATGCTTCCGCTGTGTTTTGCGCTCATTTTGCTCTTTGTCATTGGCAGGATGTCTTACAAGGAGAACCTGATGCCTTACTCTAAGGTAAGTACCCGCGGTATGTGACCCTGCGTGCCCCGCCCCTCCCCCATCCTAGGCCTCACCCCCCGGTGTCTCCACAGTTCGCCACCCCGACCAGCGCTCCCGGGCCGCAGCGTGTGCTCAGGAAGGAGCCCTTCTCCGCCTCCTCCAGCTCCACCATCTCCGGTAAGTGTCAGTCACGTGTCCGGCTCTGTGACAATGTATCAGCTGCACGTTCTGTATAACCCGAGGATGCGGCCTCCGGGGCTCCCACTGCCCTCAGGGGCCCCCTAGCAGGACTGTGTGTATATATATATATATATATACTGTGTAGTGACAGGAGGGGGGATGGAGGGCTGTGTGTATATACTGTGTAGTGACAGGAGGGGGGATGGAGGGCTGTGTGTGTATATACTGTGTAGTGACAGGAGGAGGGGATGGAGGGCTGTGTGTGTATATACTGTGTAGTGACAGGAGGAGGGATGGAGGGCTGTGTGTATATACTGTGTAGTGACAGGAGGAGGGATGGAGGGCTGTGTGTATATACTGTGTAGTGACAGGAGGGGGGATGGAGGGCTGTGTGTATATACTGTGTAGTGACAGGAGGGGGGATGGAGGGCTGTGTGTGTATATACTGTGTAGTGACAGGAGGGGGGATGGAGGGCTGTGTGTATATACTGTGTAGTGACAGGAGGAGGGATGGAGGGCTGTGTGTATATACTGTGTAGTGACAGGAGGGGGGATGGAGGGCTGTGTGTGTATATACTGTGTAGTGACAGGAGGAGGGATGGAGGGCTTTGTGTGTATATACTGTGTAGTGACAGGAGGAGGGATGGAGGGCTGTGTATATATACTGTGTAGTGACAGGAGGGGGGATGGAGGGCTGTGTGTGTATATACTGTGTAGTGACAGGAGGGGGGATGGAGGGCTGTGTGTATATACTGTGTAGTGACAGGAGGGGGGATGGAGGGCTGTGTGTATATACTGTGTAGTGACAGGAGGAGGAGGGATGGAGGGCTGTGTGTGTATATACTGTGTAGTGACAGGAGGGGGGATGGAGGGCTGTGTGTATATACTGTGTAGTGACAGGAGGAGGGGATGGAGGGCTGTGTGTATATACTGTGTAGTGACAGGAGGGGGGATGGAGGGCTGTGTGTATATACTGTGTAGTGACAGGAGGAGGGATGGAGGGCTGTGTGTATATATACTGTGTAGTGACAGGAGGGGGGATGGAGGGCTGTGTGTGTATATACTGTGTAGTGACAGGAGGAGGGGATGGAGGGCTGTGTGTATATACTGTGTAGTGACAGGAGGGAGGATGGAGGGCTGTGTGTGTATATACTGTGTAGTGACAGGAGGGGGGATGGAGGGCTGTGTGTGTATATACTGTGTAGTGACAGGAGGAGGGATGGAGGGCTGTGTGTATATACTGTGTAGTGACAGGAGGGGGGATGGAGGGCTTTGTGTGTATATACTGTGTAGTGACAGGAGGAGGGATGGAGTGCTGTGTGTGTATATACTGTGTAGTGACAGGAGGAGGGATGGAGGGCTGTGTGTATATATACTGTGTAGTGACAGGAGGAGGGATGGAGGGCTGTGTGTGTGTATACTGTGTAGTGACAGGAGGGGGGATGGAGGGCTGTGTGTATATATACTGTGTAGTGACAGGAGGGGGGATGGAGGGCTGTGTGTGTATATACTGTGTAGTGACAGGAGGAGGGATGGAGGGCTGTGTGTATATATACTGTGTAGTGACAGGAGGGGGGATGGAGGGCTGTGTGTGTATATACTGTGTAGTGACAGGAGGGGGGATGGAGGGCTGTGTGTATATACTGTGTAGTGACAGGAGGGGGGATGGAGGGCTGTGTGTGTATATACTGTGTAGTGACAGGAGGGGGGATGGAGGGCTGTGTGTGTATATACTGTGTAGTGACAGGAGGGGGGATGGAGGGCTGTGTGTGTATATACTGTGTAGTGACAGGAGGAGGGATGGAGGGCTGTGTGTGTATATACTGTGTAGTGACAGGAGGAGGGATGGAGGGCTGTGTGTGTATATACTGTGTAGTGACAGGAGGGGGGATGGAGGGCTGTGTGTGTATATACTGTGTAGTGACAGGAGGGGGGATGGAGGGCTGTGTGTATATACTGTGTAGTGACAGGAGGAGGAGGGATGGAGGGCTGTGTGTGTATATACTGTGTAGTGACAGGAGGAGGGATGGAGGGCTGTGTGTGTATATACTGTGTAGTGACAGGAGGAGGGATGGAGGGCTGTGTGTGTATATACTGTGTAGTGACAGGAGGAGGGATGGAGGGCTGTGTGTGTATATACTGTGTAGTGACAGGAGGAGGGATGGAGGGCTGTGTGTGTATATACTGTGTAGTGACAGGAGGAGGGATGGAGGGCTGTGTGTGTATATACTGTGTAGTGACAGGAGGAGGGATGGAGGGCTGTGTGTGTATATACTGTGTAGTGACAGGAGGAGGGATGGAGGGCTGTGTGTATATACTGTGTAGTGACAGGAGGAGGGATGGAGGGCTGTGTGTGTATATACTGTGTAGTGACAGGAGGAGGGATGGAGGGCTGTGTGTATATATACTGTGTAGTGACAGGAGGGGGGATGGAGGGCTGTGTGTATATACTGTGTAGTGACAGGAGGAGGGATGGAGGGCTGTGTGTGTATATACTGTGTAGTGACAGGAGGGGGGATGGAGGGCTGTGTGTGTATATACTGTGTAGTGACAGGAGGGGGGATGGAGGGCTGTGTGTATATACTGTGTAGTGACAGGAGGGGGGATGGAGGGCTGTGTGTGTATATACTGTGTAGTGACAGGAGGAGGGATGGAGGGCTGTGTATATATACTGTGTAGTGACAGGAGGAGGGATGGAGGGCTGTGTGTATATACTGTGTAGTGACAGGAGGAGGGATGGAGGGCTGTGTGTGTATATACTGTGTAGTGACAGGAGGAGGGATGGAGGGCTGTGTGTATATATACTGTGTAGTGACAGGAGGGGGGATGGAGGGCTGTGTGTGTATATACTGTGTAGTGACAGGAGGAGGGATGGAGTGCTGTGTGTGTATATACTGTGTAGTGACAGGAGGAGGGATGGAGGGCTGTGTGTATATACTGTGTAGTGACAGGAGGAGGGATGGAGGGCTGTGTGTGTATATACTGTGTAGTGACAGGAGGGGGGATGGAGGGCTGTGTGTATATACTGTGTAGTGACAGGAGGAGGGATGGAGGGCTGTGTGTGTATATACTGTGTAGTGACAGGAGGGGGGATGGAGGGCTGTGTGTGTATATACTGTGTAGTGACAGGAGGGGGGATGGAGGGCTGTGTGTGTATATACTGTGTAGTGACAGGAGGAGGGATGGAGGGCTGTGTGTATATACTGTGTAGTGACAGGAGGAGGGATGGAGGGCTGTGTGTGTATATACTGTGTAGTGACAGGAGGGGGGATGGAGGGCTGTGTGTGTATATACTGTGTAGTGACAGGAGGAGGGATGGAGGGCTGTGTGTGTATATACTGTGTAGTGACAGGAGGGGGGATGGAGGGCTGTGTGTATATACTGTGTAGTGACAGGAGGGGGGAAGGAGGGCTGTGTGTATATACTGTGTAGTGACAGGAGGGGGGATGGAGGGCTGTGTGTATATACTGTGTAGTGACAGGAGGGGGGAAGGAGGGCTGTGTGTATATACTGTGTAGTGACAGGAGGAGGGATGGAGGGCTGTGTGTGTATATACTGTGTAGTGACAGGAGGGGGGATGGAGGGCTGTGTGTATATACTGTGTAGTGACAGGAGGAGGGATGGAGGGCTGTGTGTGTATATACTGTGTAGTGACAGGAGGAGGGGATGGAGGGCTGTGTGTGTATATACTGTGTAGTGACAGGAGGAGGGATGGAGGGCTGTGTGTATATACTGTGTAGTGACAGGAGGGGGGATGGAGGGCTGTGTGTATATATACTGTGTAGTGACAGGAGGGGGGATGGAGGGCTGTGTGTATATACTGTGTAGTGACAGGAGGAGGGGATGGAGGGCTGTGTGTGTATATACTGTGTAGTGACAGGAGGAGGGGATGGAGGGCTGTGTGTATATATACTGTGTAGTGACAGGAGGGGGGATGGAGGGCTGTGTGTATATACTGTGTAGTGACAGGAGGAGGGATGGAGGGCTGTGTGTGTATATACTGTGTAGTGACAGGAGGGGGGATGGAGGGCTGTGTATATATACTGTGTAGTGACAGGAGGGGGGATGGAGGGCTGTGTGTATATACTGTGTAGTGACAGGAGGAGGGATGGAGGGCTGTGTGTATATATACTGTGTAGTGACAGGAGGGGGGATGGAGGGCTGTGTGTATATACTGTGTAGTGACAGGAGGAGGGATGGAGGGCTGTGTGTGTATATACTGTGTAGTGACAGGAGGAGGGATGGAGGGCTGTGTGTATATACTGTGTAGTGACAGGAGGAGGGATGGAGGGCTGTGTGTATATATACTGTGTAGTGACAGGAGGAGGGATGCAGGGCTGTGTGTGTATATACTGTGTAGTGACAGGAGGAGGGATGGAGGGCTGTGTGTATATATACTGTGTAGTGACAGGAGGAGGGGATGGAGGGCTGTGTGTATATACTGTGTAGTGACAGGAGGAGGGATGGAGGGCTGTGTGTATATATACTGTGTAGTGACAGGAGGAGGGATGCAGGGCTGTGTGTGTATATACTGTGTAGTGACAGGAGGGGGGATGGAGGGCTGTGTGTATATACTGTGTAGTGACAGGAGGGGGGATGGAGGGCTGTGTGTGTATATACTGTGTAGTGACAGGAGGGGGGATGGAGGGCTGTGTGTATATACTGTGTAGTGACAGGAGGGGGGATGGAGGGCTGTGTGTGTATATACTGTGTAGTGACAGGAGGGGGGATGGAGGGCTGTGTGTGTATATACTGTGTAGTGACAGGAGGAGGGATGGAGGGCTGTGTGTATATACTGTGTAGTGACAGGAGGGGGGATGGAGGGCTGTGTGTGTATATACTGTGTAGTGACAGGAGGGGGGATGGAGGGCTGTGTGTGTATATACTGTGTAGTGACAGGAGGGGGGATGGAGGGCTGTGTGTATATACTGTGTAGTGACAGGAGGAGGGATGGAGTGCTGTGTGTGTATATACTGTGTAGTGACAGGAGGAGGGATGGAGGGCTGTGTATATATACTGTGTAGTGACAGGAGGGGGGATGGAGGGCTGTGTGTATATATACTGTGTAGTGACAGGAGGGGGGATGGAGGGCTGTGTGTATATATACTGTGTAGTGACAGGAGGGGGGATGGAGGGCTGTGTGTGTATATACTGTGTAGTGACAGGAGGGGGGATGGAGGGCTGTGTGTGTATATACTGTGTAGTGACAGGAGGAGGGATGGAGGGCTGTGTGTGTATATACTGTGTAGTGACAGGAGGAGTTATAGAGGGCTGTGTATAATGATTGGTCTTCTCTCTGTAGTGACGGCGGGCCGCGTGGCGGTGGCTGATAATCAGGTGGAGAAGTCTGGGGAGAGGTAAGTGGCCGGGGGACACATGAGGTCTCTCTGGGGTTTGTGCCAGGTCTTGGTCCCCCCATAGTTGGCGCCTTCCTGCTGCCTCTGTACTGCTGAGGGCTGCCCCATTCACACTGGGGGGGGGGGGGGGGGGGTCACTCTTATCTGGGGTCCCTGGGGCTGTGACCTCTACGCCGGGGGTCACTTGTGTTAATCCGCTTGGTTCTTGTCCATCAGCCTCAAGAGGAAATTCACTATTGACGACTTTGACATCGGCCGCCCCCTGGGGAAGGGGAAGTTCGGCAACGTCTACCTGGCCCGGGACAAGCAGAACAAGTTCATCATGGCGCTGAAGGTTCTGTTCAAGTCCCAGCTGGAGAAGGAGGGAGTGGAGCACCAGCTGCGGAGGGAGATCGAGATCCAGTCCCACCTGAGGTACGTCCCTCCCGTCGTCTGGGGGATGGGGGCACCTGTCCTTTATCTGCCCCCATGTGTAATCCTCCAGGGTATGGGGGTGCGCCTGTCCTGTATCTGCCCCCATGTGTAATCCTCCGGGGTATGGGGGTGCGCCTGTCCTTTATCTGCCCCCATGTATAATCCTCCAGGGTATGGGGGTGCGCCTGTCCTTTATCTGCCCCCATGTATAATCCTCCAGGGTATGGGGGTGCGCCTGTCCTGTATCTGCCCCCATGTATAATCCTCCGGGGTATGGGGGTGCGCCTGTCCTGTATCTGCCCCCATGTATAATCCTCCGGGGTATGGGGGTGCGCCTGTCCTGTATCTGCCCCCATGTATAATCCTCCGGGGTATGGGGGTGCGCCTGTCCTGTATCTGCCCCCATGTATAATCCTCCGGGGTATGGGGGTGCGCCTGTCCTGTATCTGCCCCCATGTATAATCCTCCGGGGTATGGGGGTGCGCCTGTCCTGTATCTGCCCCCATGTATAATCCTCCGGGGTATGGGGGTGCGCCTGTCCTGTATCTGCCCCCATGTATAATCCTCCGGGGTATGGGGGTGCGCCTGTCCTGTATCTGCCCCCATGTATAATCCTCCGGGGGGTATGGGGGTGCACCTGTCCTGTATCTGCCCCCATGTATAATCCTCCGGGGTATGGGGGTGCACCTGTCCTGTATCTGCCCCCATGTATAATCCTCCGGGGTATGGGGGTGCGCCTGTCCTGTATCTGCCCCCATGTATAATCCTCCGGGGTATGGGGGTGCGCCTGTCCTGTATCTGCCCCCATGTATAATCCTCCGGGGTATGGGGGTGCGCCTGTCCTGTATCTGCCCCCATGTGTAATCCTCCGGGGTATGGGGGTGCGCCTGTCCTGTATCTGCCCCCATGTGTAATCCTCCGGGGTATGGGGGTGCGCCTGTCCTGTATCTGCCCCCATGTGTAATCCTCCGGGGTATGGGGGTGCGCCTGTCCTGTATCTGCCCCCATGTGTAATCCTCCGGGGTATGGGGGTGCGCCTGTCCTGTATCTGCCCCCATGTGTAATCCTCCGGGGTATGGGGGTGCGCCTGTCCTGTATCTGCCCCCATGTGTAATCCTCCTCTCTGATGCCCCCTGCAGGCACCCGAACATCCTGCGCATGTACAACTACTTCCACGACCGCAAGCGCATCTACCTGATGCTGGAGTTTGCCCCCCGGGGGGAGCTGTACAAGGAGCTGCAGAAATACGGCCGATTCGATGAGCAGAGAAGCGCAACGGTGAGTGTGACCTTCCTATACACGACACTGCCCCGACCCTAATAGTGTCTCCTTGTGACCTTCCTATACACGACACTGCCCCGACCCCATAGAGCGCCCCCTCCAGTATACCGGCACTCTGCACTATTGCCTATTACTGCTGTATCCTGCATATAGCGCCCCCTCAGTATACTGGCTCTGTAGGGTATAGCGCCCCCTCCAGTATACCAGCACTGTGCACTATTGCCTATTACTGCTGTATCCTGCATATAGCGCCCCCTCAGTATACTGGCTCTGTAGGGTATAGCGCCCCCTCCAGTATACCAGCACTGTGCACTATTGCCTATTACTGCTGTATCCTGCATATAGCGCCCCCTCAGTATACTGGCTCTGTAGGGTATAGCGCCCCCTCCAGTATACCGGCACTCTGCACCATTGTTTATTACTGCTGTATCCTGCGTATAGTGCCCCCTCAGTATACTGGCACTCTGCACTATTGCCTATTACTGCTGTATTCTGCATATAGTGCCCCCTCCAGTATACCGGCACTCTGCACCATTGTTTATTACTGCTGTATCCTGCATATAGCGCCCCCTCAGTATACTGGCACTCTGCACTATTGCCTATTACTGCTGTATCCTGCGTATAGCGCCCCCTCCAGTATACTGGCACTCTGCACTATTGCCTATTACTGCTGTATCCTGCGTATAGCGCCCCCTCAGTATACTGGCACTCTGCACTATTGCCTATTACTGCTGTATCCTGCGTATAGCGCCCCCTCCAGTATACCGGCACTCTGCACTATTGCCTATTACTGCTGTATCCTGCATATAGCGCCCCCTCAGTATACTGGCACTCTGCACTATTGCCTATTACTGCTGTATCCTGCGTATAGCGCCCCCTCCAGTATACTGGCACTCTGCACCATTGTCTATTACTGCTGTATTCTGCATATAGTGCCCCCTCCAGTAAACCGGCACTCTGCACCATTGTTTATTACTGCTGTATCCTGCATATAGCGCCCCCTCAGTATACTGGCTCTGTAGGGTATAGCGCCCCCTCCAGTATACCGGCACTCTGCACTATTGCCTATTACTGCTGTATCCTGCGTATAGCGCCCCCTCCAGTATACCAGCACTGTGCACTAGTGCCTATTACTGCTGTATCCTGCGTATAGCGCCCCCTCCAGTATACCGGCACTCTGCACCATTGTCTATTACTGCTGTATTCTGCATATAGCGCCCCCTCCAGTAAACCGGCACTCTGCACTATTGCCTATTACTGCTGTATCCTGCGTATAGCGCCCCCTCAGTATACCAGCACTGTGCACCATTGTCTATTACTGCTGTATCCTGCATATAGCGCCCCCTCGGTATACTGGCTCTGTAGGGTATAGCGCCCCCTCCAGTATACCAGCACTGTGCACTAGTGCCTATTACTGCTGTATCCTGCGTATAGCGCCCCCTCCAGTATACCGGCACTCTGCACCATTGTTTATTACTGCTGTATCCTGCGTATAGCGCCCCCTCAGTATACTGGCTCTGTAGGGTATAGCGCCCCCTCAGTATACCGGCACTCTGCACCATTGTTTATTACTGCTGTATCCTGCGTATAGCGCCCCCTCAGTATACTGGCTCTGTAGGGTATAGCGCCCCCTCAGTATACTGGCTCTGTACGGTATAGTGCCTGTTACTGATATACCCTGCATATAGCGCCCCCTCCAGTATATCAGCGCTGTGTACTGGGGGGCTCCCTGTGTTTGGGGTCTGGCCGGTGCCCGGTACGGGATGTGATTATGAAGCCTCTCTGTTCTCTGCAGTTCATCGAGGAGCTGGCGGACGCCCTCCACTACTGCCATGAGAGGAAGGTGATCCACCGAGACATCAAGCCGGAGAACCTGCTGATGGGATACAAGGGGGAGCTCAAGATCGCAGACTTTGGGTGGTCCGTCCACGCCCCCTCTCTCAGGTAGGTTTGGCGGCTGGTACTGTGGTGGGTGCTTGGCTCCTAGGTTCTGGTTCTGATTCCCTGTCTCTGTGGGTTGTAGGCGCCGGACAATGTGCGGGACCCTGGACTATCTGCCTCCAGAGATGATCGAAGGGAGGACCCACGACGAGAAAGTGGACCTTTGGTGCGCAGGCGTCCTCTGCTATGAGTTCCTCGTGGGCGTGCCTCCTTTTGAAAGCCCCTCCCACACAGAGACCCACCGCAGGATAGTGAAGGTACCTGAACCCCCTCAATCCTACATCTTGATGTAACTCGTGGTATTAAAGATGAGGTTCCTAACTCTGACCCTCTGCCCTCAGGTCGACCTCCAGTTCCCATCTTTCCTGTCAGAAGGATCCAAAGATCTGATCAGCAAACTGCTGCGTTACGTCCCGGCCCAGCGCCTCTCCCTCAAGGGCGTCATGGAGCACCCATGGGTGAAGGCCAACTCTCGTCGCATCCTGCCTCCCGCATACAGCTCCAGCCTCAAGTAATCTGAAGCTTCTACTGTATCGCAGCTGCAGCACTGAGAAGTCAGAACAACCCTAAGACTGACCCTTGTATAACCTCCGCCCTGTACACACCACACATGACCCGAGGAGGGCGCTGGTCACCCTGCGCTGGAGTCCATGTTCCTGCTCCTTGGAAAGCTGGGTGGCCCCCTTGTTTATAGTGAGGGCTCTCAGACTGATCCTCGCAGGTGCTGTGTGTGCTGGATGCTGGGAGTTGTAGTGCTGCTGGTTGGGGTGTAAATACGCTGTATCAGGTTCTTATAGGGGTGTTTATTTATACACTGAAGTCTCTGCCTCTTTATCCAGTTTTTCTTTTATATCTGATGTTTTTGTTTCAGTGTGTCAGTGTCTTTTCTACTGTCGCTGATGTTGGGTTTTCTTGTAAATAAATTGTTTCTTTTTATAAAAACGTTAGGTTTTTTTTTTTTTCTTCTATGGTTCTTGGGTTATGGTTGTACCACTAATCCCCGCCCCCCCAAAATAATGGATCACTCCGGGACCTAGATAGTGAAGGGGCCATCTTTATCATGGTGGAGGGGGGGTAGAATGGTTTATGGTGCACTGAGCCTTAAAGGAAATCTCCCATCATAAACCAGGGACACTTACTGCATAGATCTGTGACCTTTGTTATCTTATCTTGTGTTCTCCATGGCCTCCTCCCTTCTAAAGTCAATTTTTAAAATTGTGCTAAATCCCAGACCTCCTCTGTGCTGTAGATTCACAGGATGTTACACTGTGCTCCCTCAGAGGGTGAAGTTTTTATACTCTTTAGTCCCCTTATTCAGTAAGATGCGCTCGCCCAGGACAGTATCCGGGTGCGGGGGTGAGCTGTCTCCATATGGAGCCTGCGGCTTGGTACGATGACGGTGTGCGCACTGTATGTGCCGCTGCACAATGCACGCCGAGGGCGTCCGTAGCTTACAGCCGCCATAGAGGTGTCTGCGTGAAAGGGGCCCAAGTGTTCCACGTGTCGCCTGACGATTTTCTATTCCTTTAAGTATATCAAGAGTTAACGTACCGCAGCAGGAGAAAGATCATAAAAAAGATGTTCCCATGTAGCTGGGAGTTGATGGCCGCCTCTTGGTGTCAGCACTCGATCAGTGAGCACGCTCCTCCCCTCACGCACAGCGCTCTAGGCCTCCTCAGGGTGGTCTCCTGTACCATGGAAAGTCTGTGTGTGATTGATGGAAAAAAAACTTGTGGTTAAAAAAAGTGAAAATCCTGGACACTTACTTGTTGCTGTCACTGAGTGTTCATGGACCCTTTTTTTTTCGGTGCGTTTGGCTCGTTTTAATCAGTTTCCCAGCTGTTTACACCACTAGAAATAAAGAATAACCAATTAAAATCGGGCAAATATACAATGTCACATCGCAAGAACTCATCGCGTGACGGTGTCTTACATGTTGGGGCAATTGGGGTGAGCGCCATCGAGTGTCAGTGCAATCCCTACGGTCACCCCTGCTGTGGGGCGTCTTGCTATCAGGCATCTACTAGTCACCTATTAGGAGCACTGTTACAGGGGTCGGCCATTTTACCTCATGTATTTTGTAGTGTGTGTGTGTGGGGGGGGGGGGCTGGATATGAGGTAATTTACCATTATGCATCTAGTAATACCGTAGTTCTACTTCGCTTTCTTGATATGTAAAGTGAAGCCCCCTGTATTTTACCTCATCAGCCAGAGATTCCTGTCCATAACATGGCCACAGATGGAGGGTCATGTGATCTGTAACGGCGATTGTGTATGGACAGAGATCACATGACCCTCCATCTGCAGCCATTTTATGTTCAAGTATGTCTGACTGGAGTAACAGACAGGAGGCTTCACTTCACATATCAAGAAAGCAGAGCAGAAAGAGTAACAGATGAGAGGAAACCAATCGGATCTCGGATTTAATTTCCTAAATGGCTGTGGGGAAATGAAAGCTGAGCTCTGATTGGTTGCCATGGGTAACTAGAATAGCTCTGCCCCAAGGGTGATGCCACACATGGTGTTTAGAACCGGTATTTTTTTTGTCCGTTTTTAAGCAGTCCGTGAAACGCATGTGTATTTTGAAAACTCATCCATTTTTGACAGGTTTTAACAATTATCTTAATTAAAACTAGTCAAACGCATGCATTTTTGGATGCATTGCTTAAAAACGGACCAAAAACGCGTTCAAAACGCAGCGTTTGTCACCACCCTTAGAAATTTATGATTTAATCTACCCCAATGTCTCTTGTGTTTGGCCGCACTACCTGGACATGATGCTTGATTGGCGGACGAACAGCCAATACGGCAAATTGATAGCAACAAACCATGGCTATGATTGGCTGGGTGTTGCGGGTTCTACCTGTGTGAACATCTGGGTCGTGTGGCCGATCCCAAACTTGAATGCGTCCAGTCAAACCTAAAAGCAGAGGCCACCAGTCTATTGGCGGGAAATGAGCGGCTGCCTAGGGGGTTATCATGGATGTCACATAAGAGGATGGAAGATACAGTACAGAAGGCCAGAACACTGCTGCAAGGGATGAATTATAATATCTCATATATGAAACTGAATTCCTACGGTTAGATTGAAGTGAACGTACCCTTTAAGGCACAAAGCTAATTTCCATGGTAGGAGTTGCCTATAGCAACCAATCAGATTGCTTGTTTTATTTTCCATTGTTCTTTGGCAATCTGAGAGCCAGAATCTGATTGGTTGTTTAGGGAAACTGCCCCATCGTATAAGGGCCGCAGTATAGATATAACTTTACCCGGCCCCTCAAATTATATCGGACCCCACAGCAGAAACCACCCAAAATTAATCAGACTCCTGTCCATTTCTTCTATTCAAAGTGAATAAGTATCCCAGAAAAACCCTGAACTAAGAAACCCCAGACCAGAACCATTAAATTAATCAGAATTCGGATCAGGATACTTAAATAACTCCACAAAATGTGTTCCCCCTGTATGGGTCTGACCCGGGGGGTAGCGGGTCACCTGGTGCCACCTGCAGCTGGGGCTAATAATCCATTGGGACAGTTTTCCTAATATATGACTGACCCCAGGGGCAGATATCTGTGGTAGATGTGTGTGGCGCCCCCTTCAGGAGGGTGAGACAGTATTATTATAGTATATATCTTACTCTTAGGTTATATGGGTGACCCCGGGGGCAGATATCTGTGGTAGATGTGTGTGGCGCCCCCTTCAGGAGGGTGAGACAGTATTATTATAGTATATATCTTACTCTTAGGTTATATGGGTGACCCCGGGGGGCAGATATCTGTGGTAGAGGCAGGTGGCGCCCCCTTCAGGAGGGTGAGACAGTATTATTATAGTATATATCTTACTCTTAGGTTATATGGGTTAACCAGGGGGGCAGATGTCTGTGGTAGAGGCAGGTGGCGCCCCCTTCAGGGGGATGAGACAGTATTATTATAGTATATATATTACTCTTAGGTTATATGGGTGACCCCGGGGGCAGATATCTGTGGTAGAGGTGTGTGGCGCCCCCTTCAGGAGGGTGAGACAGTATTATTATAGTATATATCTTACTCTTAGGTTATATGGGTGACCCCGGGGGGCAGATATCTGTGGTAGATGTGTGTGGCGCCCCCTTCAGGAGGGTGAGACAGTATTATTATAGTATATATATTACTCTTAGGTTATATGGGTGACCCCGGGGGGCAGATATCTGTGGTAGAGGTGTGTGGCGCCCCCTTCAGGAGGGTGAGACAGTATTATTATAGTATATATCTTACTCTTAGGTTATATGGGTGACCCCGGGGGCAGATATCTGTGGTAGAGGTGTGTGGCGCCCCCTTCAGGAGGGTGAGACAGTATTATTATAGTATATATCTTACTCTTAGGTTATATGGGTGACCCCGGGGGGCAGATGTCTGTGGTAGAGGCAGGTGGCGCCCCCTTCAGGGGGATGAGACAGTATTATTATAGTATATATATTACTCTTAGGTTATATGGGTGACCCCGGGGGCAGATATCTGTGGTAGAGGTGTGTGGCGCCCCCTTCAGGAGGGTGAGACAGTATTATTACAGTATATATATTACTCTTAGGTTATATGGGTGACCCCGGGGGCAGATATCTGTGGTAGAGGCAGGTGGCGCCCCCTTCAGGAGGGTGAGACAGTATTATTATAGTATATATCTTACTCTTAGGTTATATGGGTGACCCCGGGGGCAGATATCTGTGGTAGATGTGTGTGATGCCCCCTTCAGGAGGGTGAGACAGTATTATTATAGTATATATCTTACTCTTAGGTTATATGGGTGACACCGGGGGCAGATATCTGTGGTAGATGTGTGTGGCGCCCCCTTCAGGAGGGTGAGACAGTATTATTATAGTATATATCTTACTCTTAGGTTATATGGGTGACACCGGGGGCAGATATCTGTGGTAGAGGCAGGTGGCGCCCCCTTCAGGAGGGTGAGACAGTATTATTATAGTATATATATTACTCTTAGGTTATATGGGTGACCCCGGGGGCAGATATCTGTGGTAGATGTGTGCGGCGCCCCCTTCAGGAGGGTGAGACAGTATTATTATAGTATATATCTTACTCTTAGGTTATATGGGTGACCCCGGGGGCAGATATCTGTGGTAGAGGCAGGTGGCGCCCCCTTCAGGAGGGTGAGACAGTATTATTATAGTATATATCTTACTCTTAGGTTATATGGGTGACCCCCGGGGGCAGATATCTGTGGTAGATGTGTGTGGCGCCCCCTTCAGGAGGGTGAGACAGTATTATTATAGTATATATCTTACTCTTAGGTTATATGGGTGACCCCGGGGGGCAGATATCTGTGGTAGATGTGTGTGGCGCCCCCTTCAGGAGGGTGAGACAGTATTATTATAGTATATATCTTACTCTTAGGTTATATGGGTGACCCCGGGGGCAGATATCTGTGGTAGAGGCAGGTGGCGCCCCCTTCAGGAGGGTGAGACAGTATTATTATAGTATATATCTTACTCTTAGGTTATATGGGTGACCCCGGGGGCAGATATCTGTGGTAGATGTGTGTGGCGCCCCCTTCAGGAGGGTGAGACAGTATTATTATAGTATATATCTTACTCTTAGGTTATATGGGTGACCCCGGGGGCAGATATCTGTGGTAGAGGCAGGTGGCGCCCCCTTCAGGAGGGTGAGACAGTGTTATTATAGTATATATATTACTCTTACGTTATATGGGTGACCCCGGGGGCAGATATCTGTGGTATATGTGTGTGGTGCCCCCTTCAGGAGGGTGAGACAGTATTATTATAGTATAAATCTTACTCTTAGGTTATATGGGTGACCCCGGGGGGCAGATATCTGTGGTAGAGGTGTGTGGCGCCCTCTTCAGGAGGGTGAGACAGTATTATTATAGTATATATCTTACTCTTAGGTTATATGGGTGACCCCGGGGGCAGATATCTGTGGTAGATGTGTGTGGCGCCCCCTTCAGGAGGGTGAGACAGTATTATTATAGTATATATCTTACTCTTAGGTTATATGGGTGACCCCGGGGGCAGATATCTGTGGTAGATGTGTGTGGCACCCTCTTCAGGAGGGTGAGACAGTATTATTATAGTATATATCTTACTCTTAGGTTATATGGGTGACCCCGGGGGCAGATATCTGTGGTAGATGTGTGTGGCGCCCCCTTCAGGAGGGTGAGACAGTATTATTATAGTATATATCTTACTCTTAGGTTATATGGGTGACCCCCGGGGGGCAGATATCTGTGGTAGAGGCAGGTGGCGCCCCCTTCAGGAGGGTGAGACAGTATTATTATAGTATATATATTACTCTTAGGTTATATGGGTGACCCCGGGGGGCAGATATCTGTGGTAGAGGCAGGTGGCGCCCCCTTCAGGAGGGTGAGACAGTATTATTATAGTATATATATTACTCTTAGGTTATATGGGTGATCCCGGGGGCAGATATCTGTGGTAGAGGTGTGTGGCGCCCCCTTCAGGAGGGTGAGACAGTATTATTATAGTATATATATTACTCTTAGGTTATATGGGTGACCCCTGGGGGCAGATATCTGTGGTAGAGGTGTGTGGTGCCCCCTTCAGGAGGGTGAGACAGTATTATTATAGTATATATATTACTCTTAGGTTATATGGGTGACCCCGGGGGCAGATATCTGTGGTAGAGGCAGGTGGCGCCCCCTTCAGGAGGGTGAGACAGTGTTATTATAGTATATATCTTACTCTTAGGTTATATGGGTGACCCCGGGGGCAGATATCTGTGGTATATGTGTGTGGTGCCCCCTTCAGGAGGGTGAGACAGTATTATTATAGTATAAATCTTACTCTTAGGTTATATGGGTGACCCCGGGGGCAGATATCTGTGGTAGATGTGTGTGGCGCCCCCTTCAGGAGGGTGAGACAGTATTATTATAGTATATATCTTACTCTTAGGTTATATGGGTGACCCCGGGGGCAGATATCTGTGGTAGAGGTGTGTGGCGCCCCCTTCAGGAGGGTGAGACAGTATTATTATAGTATATATATTACTCTTAGCTTATATGGGTGACCCCGGGGGGCAGATATCTGTGGTAGATGTGTGTGGCGCCCCCTTCAGGAGGGTGAGACAGTATTATTATAGTATATATATTACTCTTAGGTTATATGGGTGACTCCCGGGGGCAGATATCTGTGGTAGATGTGTGTGGCGCCCCCTTCAGGAGGGTGAGACAGTATTATTATAGTATATATCTTACTCTTAGGTTATATGGGTGACCCCGGGGGGCAGATATCTGTGGTAGAGGCAGGTGGCGCCCCCTTCAGGAGGGTGAGACAGTATTATTATAGTATATATATTACTCTTAGGTTATATGGGTGACCCCTGGGGGCAGATATCTGTGGTAGAGGCAGGTGGCGCCCCCTTCAGGAGGGTGAGACAGTATTATTATAGTATATATATCTTACTCTTAGGTTATATGGGTGACCCCGGGGGCAGATATCTGTGGTAGAGGTGTGTGGCGCCCCCTTCAGGAGGGTGAGACAGTATTATTATAGTATATATCTTACTCTTAGGTTATATGGGTGACCCCGGGGGCAGATATCTGTGGTAGATGTGTGTGGCGCCCCCTTCAGGAGGGTGAGACAGTATTATTATAGTATATATCTTACTCTTAGGTTATATGGGTGACCCCGGGGGTAGATATCTGTGGTAGAGGCAGGTGGTGCCCCCTTCAGGAGGGTGAGACAGTATTATTATAGTATATATATTACTCTTAGGTTATATGGGTGACCCCGGGGGCAGATATCTGTGGTAGAGGTGTGTGGCGCCCCCTTCAGGAGGGTGAGACAGTATTATTATAGTATATATCTTACTCTTAGGTTATATGGGTGACCCCGGGGGCAGATATCTGTGGTAGAGGCAGGTGGCGCCCCCTTCAGGAGGGTGAGACAGTATTATTATAGTATATATCTTACTCTTAGGTTATATGGGTGACCCCGGGGGCAGATATCTGTGGTAGATGTGTGTGGTGCCCCCTTCAGGAGGGTGAGACAGTATTATTATAGTATATAGCTTACTCTTAGGTTATATGGGTGACCCCGGGGGCAGATATCTGTGGTAGATGTGTGTGGCGCCCCCTTCAGGAGGGTGAGACAGTATTATTATAGTATATATATTACTCTTAGGTTATATGGGTGACCCCGGGGGCAGATATCTGTGGTAGAGGTGTGTGGCGCCCCCTTCAGGAGGGTGAGACAGTATTATTATAGTATATATCTTACTCTTAGGTTATATGGGTGACCCCGGGGGCAGATATCTGTGGTAGATGTGTGTGGCACCCCCTTCAGGAGGGTGAGACAGTATTATTATAGTATATATCTTACTCTTAGGTTATATGGGTGACCCCCGGGGGCAGATATCTGTGGTAGAGGTGTGTGGCGCCCCCTTCAGGAGGGTGAGACAGTATTATTATAGTATATATCTTACTCTTAGGTTATATGGGTGACCCCGGGGGCAGATATCTGTGGTAGATGTGTGTGGCGCCCCCTTCAGGAGGGTGAGACAGTATTATTATAGTATATATATTACTCTTAGGTTATATAGGTGACCCCGGGGGCAGATATCTGTGGTAGATGTGTGTGGCGCCCCCTTCAGGAGGGTGAGACAGTATTATTATAGTATATATATTACTCTTAGGTTATATGGGTGACCCCGGGGGCAGATATCTGTGGTAGATGTGTGTGGCGCCCCCTTCAGGAGGGTGAGACAGTATTATTATAGTATATATCTTACTCTTAGGTTATATGGGTGACCCCGGGGGCAGATATCTGTGGTAGATGTGTGTGGCGCCCCCTTCAGGGGGATGAGACAGTATTATTATAGTATATATATTACTCTTAGGTTATATGGGTGACCCCGGGGGCAGATATCTGTGGTAGAGGTGTGTGGCGCCCCCTTCAGGAGGGTGAGACAGTATTATTATAGTATATATATTACTCTTAGGTTATATGGGTGACCCCGGGGGCAGATATCTGTGGTAGAGGTGTGTGGCGCCCCCTTCAGGAGGGTGAGACAGTATTATTATAGTATATATCTTACTCTTAGGTTATATGGGTGACCCCCGGGGGCAGATATCTGTGGTAGATGTGTGTGGCGCCCCCTTCAGGAGGGTGAGACAGTATTATTATAGTATATATCTTACTCTTAGGTTATATGGGTGACCCCCGGGGGCAGATATCTGTGGTAGAGGCAGGTGGCGCCCCCTTCAGGAGGGTGAGACAGTATTATTATAGTATATATCTTACTCTTAGGCTATATGGGTGACCCCGGGGGCAGATATCTGTGGTAGATGTGAGTGGCGCCCCCTTCAGGAGGGTGAGACAGTATTATTATAGTATATATCTTACTCTTAGGTTATATGGGTGACCCCGGGGGCAGATATCTGTGGTAGAGGCAGGTGGCGCCCCCTTCAGGAGGGTGAGACAGTATTATTATAGTATATATCTTACTCTTAGGTTATATGGGTGACCCCGGGGACAGATATCTGTGGTAGAGGCAGGTGGTGCCCCCTTCAGGAGGGTGAGACAGTATTATTATAGTATATATCTTACTCTTAGGTTATATAGATGACCCCGGGGGCAGATATCTGTGGTAGAGGCAGGTGGCGCCCCCTTCAGGAGGGTGAGACAGTATTATTATAGTATATATATTACTCTTAGGTTATATGGGTGACCCCGGGGGGCAGATATCTATGGTAGAGGTGTGTGGCGCCCCCTTCAGGAGGGTGAGACAGTATTATTATAGTATATATATTACTCTTAGGTTATATGGGTGACCCCGGGGGCAGATATCTGTGGTAGAGCCAGGTGGCGCCCCCTTCAGGAGGGTGAGACAGTATTATTATAGTATATATCTTACTCTTAGGTTATATGTCTGACCCCGGGGGCAGATATCTGTGGTACAGGCAGGTGGCGCCCCCTTCAGGAGGGTGAGACAGTATTATTATAGTATATATATTACTCTTAGGTTATATGGGTGACCCCGGGGGCAGATATCTGTGGTAGAGGCAGGTGGCGCCCCCTTCAGGAGGGTGAGACAGTATTATTATAGTATATATATTACTCTTAGGTTATATGGGTGACCCCGGGGGCAGATATCTGTGGTAGAGGTGTGTGGCGCCCCCTTCAGGAGGGTGAGACAGTATTATTATAGTATATAGCTTACTCTTAGGTTATATGGGTGACCCCCGGGGGCAGATATCTGTGGTAGAGGCAGGTGGCGCCCCCTTCAGGAGGGTGAGACAGTATTATTATAGTATATATATTACTCTTAGGTTATATGGGTGACCCCCGGGGGCAGATATCTGTGGTAGAGGCAGGTGGCGCCCCCTTCAGGAGGGTGAGACAGTATTATTATAGTATATATCTTACTCTTAGGTTATATGGGTGACCCCGGGGGCAGATATCTGTGGTAGAGGCAGGTGGCGCCCCCTTCAGGAGGGTGAGACAGTATTATTATAGTATATATATTACTCTTAGGTTATATGGGTGACCCCAGGGGCAGATATCTGTGGTACAGGCAGGTGGCGCCCCCTTCAGGGGGATGAGACAGTATTATTATAGTATATATATTACTCTTAGGTTATATGGGTGACCCCGGGGGCAGATATCTGTGGTAGATGTGTGTGGCGCCCCCTTCAGGAGGGTGAGACAGTATTATTATAGTATATATCTTACTCTTAGGCTATATGGGTGACCCCGGGGGCAGATATCTGTGGTAGATGTGAGTGGCGCCCCCTTCAGGAGGGTGAGACAGTATTATTATAGTATATATCTTACTCTTAGGTTATATGGGTGACCCCGGGGGCAGATATCTGTGGTAGAGGCAGGTGGCGCCCCCTTCAGGAGGGTGAGACAGTATTATTATAGTATATATCTTACTCTTAGGTTATATGGGTGACCCCGGGGACAGATATCTGTGGTAGAGGCAGGTGGTGCCCCCTTCAGGAGGGTGAGACAGTATTATTATAGTATATATCTTACTCTTAGGTTATATAGATGACCCCGGGGGCAGATATCTGTGGTAGAGGCAGGTGGCGCCCCCTTCAGGAGGGTGAGACAGTATTATTATAGTATATATATTACTCTTAGGTTATATGGGTGACCCCGGGGGGCAGATATCTATGGTAGAGGTGTGTGGCGCCCCCTTCAGGAGGGTGAGACAGTATTATTATAGTATATATATTACTCTTAGGTTATATGGGTGACCCCGGGGGGCAGATATCTGTGGTAGAGCCAGGTGGCGCCCCCTTCAGGAGGGTGAGACAGTATTATTATAGTATATATCTTACTCTTAGGTTATATGTCTGACCCCGGGGGCAGATATCTGTGGTACAGGCAGGTGGCGCCCCCTTCAGGAGGGTGAGACAGTATTATTATAGTATATATATTACTCTTAGGTTATATGGGTGACCCCGGGGGCAGATATCTGTGGTAGAGGCAGGTGGCGCCCCCTTCAGGAGGGTGAGACAGTATTATTATAGTATATATCTTACTCTTAGGTTATATGGGTGACCCCGGGGGCAGATATCTGTGGTAGAGGTGTGTGGCGCCCCCTTCAGGAGGGTGAGACAGTATTATTATAGTATATAGCTTACTCTTAGGTTATATGGGTGACCCCCGGGGGCAGATATCTGTGGTAGAGGCAGGTGGCGCCCCCTTCAGGGGGATGAGACAGTATTATTATAGTATATATATTACTCTTAGGTTATATGGGTGACCCCGGGGGGCAGATATCTGTGGTAGAGGTGTGTGGCGCCCCCTTCAGGAGGGTGAGACAGTATTATTATAGTATATATATTACTCTTAGGTTATATAGGTGACCCCGGGGGCAGATATCTGTGGTAGATGTGTGTGGCGCCCCCTTCAGGAGGGTGAGACAGTATTATTATAGTATATATATTACTCTTAGGTTATATGGGTGACCCCGGGGGCAGATATCTGTGGTAGATGTGTGTGGCGCCCCCTTCAGGAGGGTGAGACAGTATTATTATAGTATATATCTTACTCTTAGGTTATATGGGTGACCCCGGGGGCAGATATCTGTGGTAGATGTGTGTGGCGCCCCCTTCAGGGGGATGAGACAGTATTATTATAGTATATATATTACTCTTAGGTTATATGGGTGACCCCGGGGGCAGATATCTGTGGTAGATGTGTGTGGCGCCCCCTTCAGGAGGGTGAGACAGTATTATTATAGTATATATATTACTCTTAGGTTATATGGGTGACCCCAGGGGCAGATATCTGTGGTAGAGGTGTGTGGCGCCCCCTTCAGGAGGGTGAGACAGTATTATTATAGTATATATCTTACTCTTAGGTTATATGGGTGACCCCGGGGGCAGATATCTGTGGTATATGTGTGTGGCGCCCCCTTCAGGAGGGTGAGACAGTATTATTATAGTATATATCTTACTCTTAGGTTATATGGGTGACCCCGGGGGCAGATATCTGTGGTAGAGGCAGGTGGCGCCCCCTTCAGGAGGGTGAGACAGTATTATTATAGTATATATCTTACTCTTAGGTTATATGGGTGACCCCCGGGGGCAGATATCTGTGGTAGAGGCAGGTGGCGCCCCCTTCAGGAGGGTGAGACAGTATTATTATAGTATATATCTTACTCTTAGGCTATATGGGTGACCCCGGGGGCAGATATCTGTGGTAGATGTGAGTGGCGCCCCCTTCAGGAGGGTGAGACAGTATTATTATAGTATATATCTTACTCTTAGGTTATATGGGTGACCCCGGGGGCAGATATCTGTGGTAGAGGCAGGTGGCGCCCCCTTCAGGAGGGTGAGACAGTATTATTATAGTATATATCTTACTCTTAGGTTATATAGATGACCCCGGGGGCAGATATCTGTGGTAGAGGCAGGTGGCGCCCCCTTCAGGAGGGTGAGACAGTATTATTATAGTATATATATTACTCTTAGGTTATATGGGTGACCCCGGGGGGCAGATATCTATGGTAGAGGTGTGTGGCGCCCCCTTCAGGAGGGTGAGACAGTATTATTATAGTATATATCTTACTCTTAGGTTATATGGGTGACCCCGGGGGCAGATATCTGTGGTAGAGCCAGGTGGCGCCCCCTTCAGGAGGGTGAGACAGTATTATTATAGTATATATCTTACTCTTAGGTTATATGTCTGACCCCGGGGGCAGATATCTGTGGTACAGGCAGGTGGCGCCCCCTTCAGGAGGGTGAGACAGTATTATTATAGTATATATCTTACTCTTAGGTTATATGGGTGACCCCGGGGGCAGATATCTGTGGTAGATGTGTGTGGTGCCCCCTTCAGGAGGGTGAGACAGTATTATTATAGTATATATATTACTCTTAGGTTATATGGGTGACCCCGGGGGCAGATATCTGTGGTAGAGGCAGGTGGCGCCCCCTTCAGGAGGGTGAGACAGTATTATTATAGTATATATCTTACTCTTAGGTTATATGGGTGACCCCGGGGGCAGATATCTGTGGTAGAGGTGTGTGGCGCCCCCTTCAGGAGGGTGAGACAGTATTATTATAGTATATAGCTTACTCTTAGGTTATATGGGTGACCCCCGGGGGCAGATATCTGTGGTAGAGGCAGGTGGCGCCCCCTTCAGGAGGGTGAGACAGTATTATTATAGTATATATATTACTCTTAGGTTATATGGGTGACCCCCGGGGGCAGATATCTGTGGTAGAGGCAGGTGGCGCCCCCTTCAGGGGGATGAGACAGTATTATTATAGTATATATATTACTCTTAGGTTATATGGGTGACCCCGGGGGCAGATATCTGTGGTAGATGTGTGTGGCGCCCCCTTCAGGAGGGTGAGACAGTATTATTATAGTATATATCTTACTCTTAGGCTATATGGGTGACCCCGGGGGCAGATATCTGTGGTAGATGTGAGTGGCGCCCCCTTCAGGAGGGTGAGACAGTATTATTATAGTATATATCTTACTCTTAGGTTATATGGGTGACCCCGGGGGAAGATATCTGTGGTAGAGGCAGGTGGCGCCCCCTTCAGGAGGGTGAGACAGTATTATTATAGTATATATATTACTCTTAGGTTATATGGGTGACCCCGGGGGCAGATATCTGTGGTAGATGTGAGTGGCGCCCCCTTCAGGAGGGTGAGACAGTATTATTATAGTATATATCTTACTCTTAGGTTATATGGGTGACCCCGGGGGCAGATATCTGTGGTAGAGGCAGGTGGCGCCCCCTTCAGGAGGGTGAGACAGTATTATTATAGTATATATCTTACTCTTAGGTTATATGGGTGACCCCGGGGACAGATATCTGTGGTAGAGGCAGGTGGTGCCCCCTTCAGGAGGGTGAGACAGTATTATTATAGTATATATCTTACTCTTAGGTTATATGGGTGACCCCGGGGGCAGATATCTGTGGTAGAGGTGTGTGGCGCCCCCTTCAGGAGGGTGAGACAGTATTATTATAGTATATAGCTTACTCTTAGGTTATATGGGTGACCCCCGGGGGCAGATATCTGTGGTAGAGGCAGGTGGCGCCCCCTTCAGGAGGGTGAGACAGTATTATTATAGTATATATATTACTCTTAGGTTATATGGGTGACCCCCGGGGGCAGATATCTGTGGTAGAGGCAGGTGGCGCCCCCTTCAGGGGGATGAGACAGTATTATTATAGTATATATATTACTCTTAGGTTATATGGGTGACCCCGGGGGGCAGATATCTGTGGTAGAGGTGTGTGGCGCCCCCTTCAGGAGGGTGAGACAGTATTATTATAGTATATATATTACTCTTAGGTTATATGGGTGACCCCGGGGGCAGATATCTGTGGTAGAGGCAGGTGGCGCCCCCTTCAGGAGGGTGAGACAGTATTATTATAGTATATATCTTACTCTTAGGTTATATAGGTGACCCCGGGGGCAGATATCTGTGGTAGATGTGTGTGGCGCCCCCTTCAGGAGGGTGAGACAGTATTATTATAGTATATATCTTACTCTTAGGTTATATGGGTGACACCGGGGGCAGATATCTGTGGTAGATGTGAGTGGCGCCCCCTTCAGGAGGGTGAGACAGTATTATTATAGTATATATCTTACTCTTAGGTTATATGGGTGACCCCGGGGGCAGATATCTGTGGTAGAGGCAGGTGGCGCCCCCTTCAGGAGGGTGAGACAGTATTATTATAGTATATATCTTACTCTTAGGTTATATGGGTGACCCCGGGGGCAGATATCTGTGGTAGATGTGTGTGGCGCCCCCTTCAGGAGGGTGAGACAGTATTATTATAGTATATATATTACTCTTAGGTTATATGGGTGACCCCGGGGGCAGATATCTGTGGTAGAGGCAGGTGGCGCCCCCTTCAGGAGGGTGAGACAGTATTATTATAGTATATATCTTACTCTTAGGTTATATGGGTGACCCCGGGGGCAGATATCTGTGGTAGATGTGTGTGGCGCCCCCTTCAGGAGGGTGAGACAGTATTATTACAGTATATATATTACTCTTAGGTTATATAGGTGACCCCGGGGGCAGATATCTGTGGTAGAGGCAGGTGGCGCCCCCTTCAGAAGGGTGAGACAGTATTATTATAGTATATATATTACTCTTAGGTTATATGGGTGACCCCGGGGGCAGATATCTGTGGTAGAGGTGTGTGGCGCCCCCTTCAGGAGGGTGAGACA
This sequence comes from Engystomops pustulosus, assembly GCF_040894005.1. NCBI lineage: Eukaryota > Metazoa > Chordata > Amphibia > Anura > Leptodactylidae > Engystomops > Engystomops pustulosus. Next base: position 214,083,240 of record NC_092414.1, read on the forward strand.
GTATTATTATAGTATATATCTTACTCTTAGGTTATATGGGTGACCCCGGGGGGCAGATATCTGTGGTAGAGGTGTGTGGCGCCCCCTTCAGGAGGGTGAGACAGTATTATTATAGTATATATCTTACTCTTAGGTTATATGGGTGACCCCGGGGGCAGATATCTGTGGTAGATGTGTGTGGCGCCCCCTTCAGGAGGGTGAGACAGTATTATTACAGTATATATCTTACTCTTAGGTTATATGGGTGACCCTGGGGGGCAGATATCTGTGGTAGAGGTGAGTGGTGCCCCCTTCAGGAGGGTGAGACAGTATTATTATAGTATATATCTTACTCTTAGGTTATATGGGTGACCCCGGGGGCAGATATCTGTGGTAGAGGCAGGTGGCGCCCCCTTCAGGAGGGTGAGACAGTATTATTATAGTATATATCTTACTCTTAGGTTATATGGGTGACCCCGGGGGCAGATATCTGTGGTAGAGGCAGGTGGCGCCCCCTTCAGGAGGGTGAGACAGTATTATTATAGTATATATCTTACTCTTAGGTTATATGGGTGACCCCGGGGGCAGATATCTGTGGTAGAGGCAGGTGGCGCCCCCTTCAGGAGGGTGAGACAGTATTATTATAGTATATATCTTACTCTTAGGTTATATGGGTGACCCCGGGGGCAGATATCTGTGGTAGATGTGTGTGGCGCCCCCTTCAGGAGGGTGAGACAGTATTATTATAGTATATATCTTACTCTTAGGTTATATGGGTGACCCCGGGGGCAGATATCTGTGGTAGATGTGTGTGGCGCCCCCTTCAGGAGGGTGAGACAGTATTATTATAGTATATATCTTACTCTTAGGTTATATGGGTGACCCCGGGGGCAGATATCTGTGGTAGAGGCAGGTGGCGCCCCCTTCAGGAGGGTGAGACGGTATTATTATAGTATATATCTTACTCTTAGGTTATATGGGTGACCCCGGGGGGCAGATATCTGTGGTAGATGTGTGTGGCGCCCCCTTCAGGAGGGTGAGACAGTATTATTATAGTATATATATTACTCTTAGGTTATATGGGTGACCCCGGGGGCAGATATCTGTGGTAGAGCCAGGTGGCGCCCCCTTCAGGAGGGTGAGACAGTATTATTATAGTATATATCTTACTCTTAGGTTATATGTCTGACCCCGGGGGCAGATATCTGTGGTACAGGCAGGTGGCGCCCCCTTCAGGAGGGTGAGACAGTATTATTATAGTATATATATTACTCTTAGGTTATATGGGTGACCCCGGGGGCAGATATCTGTGGTAGAGGCAGGTGGCGCCCCCTTCAGGAGGGTGAGACAGTATTATTATAGTATATATCTTACTCTTAGGTTATATGGGTGACCCCGGGGGCAGATATCTGTGGTAGAGGTGTGTGGCGCCCCCTTCAGGAGGGTGAGACAGTATTATTATAGTATATAGCTTACTCTTAGGTTATATGGGTGACCCCCGGGGGCAGATATCTGTGGTAGAGGCAGGTGGCGCCCCCTTCAGGAGGGTGAGACAGTATTATTATAGTATATATATTACTCTTAGGTTATATGGGTGACCCCCGGGGGCAGATATCTGTGGTAGAGGCAGGTGGCGCCCCCTTCAGGGGGATGAGACAGTATTATTATAGTATATATATTACTCTTAGGTTATATGGGTGACCCCGGGGGCAGATATCTGTGGTAGATGTGTGTGGCGCCCCCTTCAGGAGGGTGAGACAGTATTATTATAGTATATATCTTACTCTTAGGCTATATGGGTGACCCCGGGGGCAGATATCTGTGGTAGATGTGAGTGGCGCCCCCTTCAGGAGGGTGAGACAGTATTATTATAGTATATATCTTACTCTTAGGTTATATGGGTGACCCCGGGGGCAGATATCTGTGGTAGAGGCAGGTGGCGCCCCCTTCAGGAGGGTGAGACAGTATTATTATAGTATATATCTTACTCTTAGGTTATATGGGTGACCCCGGGGACAGATATCTGTGGTAGAGGCAGGTGGTGCCCCCTTCAGGAGGGTGAGACAGTATTATTATAGTATATATCTTACTCTTAGGTTATATAGATGACCCCGGGGGCAGATATCTGTGGTAGAGGCAGGTGGCGCCCCCTTCAGGAGTGTGAGACAGTATTATTATAGTATATATATTACTCTTAGGTTATATGGGTGACCCCGGGGGGCAGATATCTATGGTAGAGGTGTGTGGCGCCCCCTTCAGGAGGGTGAGACAGTATTATTATAGTATATATATTACTCTTAGGTTATATGGGTGACCCCGGGGGCAGATATCTGTGGTAGAGCCAGGAGGCGCCCCCTTCAGGAGGGTGAGACAGTATTATTATAGTATATATCTTACTCTTAGGTTATATGTCTGACCCCGGGGGCAGATATCTGTGGTACAGGCAGGTGGCGCCCCCTTCAGGAGGGTGAGACAGTATTATTATAGTATATATATTACTCTTAGGTTATATGGGTGACCCCGGGGGCAGATATCTGTGGTAGAGGCAGGTGGCGCCCCCTTCAGGAGGGTGAGACAGTATTATTATAGTATATATCTTACTCTTAGGTTATATGGGTGACCCCGGGGGCAGATATCTGTGGTAGAGGTGTGTGGCGCCCCCTTCAGGAGGGTGAGACAGTATTATTATAGTATATATCTTACTCTTAGGTTATATGGGTGACCCCGGGGGGCAGATATCTGTGGTAGAGGTGTGTGGCGCCCCCTTCAGGAGGGTGAGACAGTATTATTATAGTATATATCTTACTCTTAGGTTATATGGGTGACCCCGGGGGCAGATAGCAGTGGTAGATGTGTGTGGCGCCCCCTTCAGGAGGGTGAGACAGTATTATTATAGTATATATCTTACTCTTAGGTTATATGGGTGACCCCGGGGGCAGATATCTGTGGTAGAGGCAGGTGGCGCCCCCTTCAGGAGGGTGAGACAGTATTATTATAGTATATATCTTACTCTTAGGTTATATGGGTGACCCCGGGGGTAGATATCTGTGGTAGATGTGAGTGGCGCCCCCTTCAGGAGGGTGAGACAGTATTATTATAGTATATATCTTACTCTTAGGTTATATGGGTGACCCCGGGGGCAGATATCTGTGGTAGATGTGTGTGGCGCCCCCTTCAGGAGGGTGAGACAGTATTATTACAGTATATATATTACTCTTAGGTTATATGGGTGACCCCGGGGGGCAGATATCTGTGGTAGAGGTGTGTGGCGCCCCCTTCAGGAGGGTGAGACAGTATTATTATAGTATATATCTTACTCTTAGGTTATATGGGTGACCCCGGGGGCAGATATCTGTGGTAGATGTGTGTGGCGCCCCCTTCAGGAGGGTGAGACAGTATTATTATAGTATATATCTTACTCTTAGGTTATATGGGTGACCCCGGGGGCAGATATCTGTGGTAGATGTGTGTGGCGCCCCCTTCAGGAGGGTGAGACAGTATTATTGCAGTATATATCTTACTCTTAGGTTATATGGGTGACCCCGGGGGCAGATATCTGTGGTAGATGTGTGTGGTGCCCCCTTCAGGAGGGTGAGACAGTATTATTATAGTATATATCTTACTCTTAGGTTATATGGGTGACCCCGGGGGCAGATATCTGTGGTAGAGGCAGGTGGCGCCCCCTTCAGGAGGGTGAGACAGTATTATTATAGTATATATCTTACTCTTAGGTTATATGGGTGACCCCGGGGGCAGATATCTGTGGTAGAGGCAGGTGGCGCCCCCTTCAGGAGGGTGAGACAGTATTATTATAGTATATATCTTACTCTTAGGTTATATGGGTGACCCCGGGGGCAGATATCTGTGGTAGAGGCAGGTGGCGCCCCCTTCAGGAGGGTGAGACAGTATTATTATAGTATATATATTACTCTTAGGTTATATGGGTGACCCCGGGGGCAGATATCTGTGGTAGAGGCAGGTGGCGCCCCCTTCAGGAGGGTGAGACAGTATTATTATAGTATATATCTTACTCTTAGGTTATATGGGTGACCCCGGGGGCAGATATCTGTGGTAGATGTGTGTGGCGCCCCCTTCAGGAGGGTGAGACAGTATTATTATAGTATATATCTTACTCTTAGGTTATATGGGTGACCCCGGGGGCAGATATCTGTGGTAGAGGCAGGTGGCGCCCCCTTCAGGAGGGTGAGACAGTATTATTATAGTATATATATTACTCTTAGGTTATATGGGTGACCCCGGGGGCAGATATCTGTGGTAGATGTGTGTGGCACCCCCTTCAGGAGGGTGAGACAGTATTATTATAGTATATATCTTACTCTTAGGTTATATGGGTGACCCCGGGGGCAGATATCTGTGGTAGATGTGTGTGGCGCCCCCTTCAGGAGGGTGAGACAGTATTATTATAGTATATATCTTACTCTTAGGTTATATGGGTGACCCCGGGGGTAGATATCTGTGGTAGAGGCAGGTGGCGCCCCCTTCAGGAGGGTGAGACAGTATTATTATAGTATATATATTACTCTTAGGTTATATGGGTGACCCCGGGGGCAGATATCTGTGGTAGAGGTGTGTGGCGCCCCCTTCAGGAGGGTGAGACAGTATTATTATAGTATATATCTTACTCTTAGGTTATATGGGTGACCCCGGGGGCAGATATCTGTGGTAGATGTGTGTGGCGCCCCCTTCAGGAGGGTGAGACAGTATTATTATAGTATATATCTTACTCTTAGGTTATATGGGTGACCCCCGGGGGCAGATATCTGTGGTAGATGTGTGTGGTGCCCCCTTCAGGAGGGTGAGACAGTATTATTATAGTATATATATTACTCTTAGGTTATATGGGTGACCCCGGGGGCAGATATCTGTGGTAGATGTGTGTGGCGCCCCCTTCAGGAGGGTGAGACAGTATTATTATAGTATATATCTTACTCTTAGGTTATATGGGTGACCCCCGGGGGCAGATATCTGTGGTAGATGTGTGTGGTGCCCCCTTCAGGAGGGTGAGACAGTATTATTATAGTATATATATTACTCTTAGGTTATATGGGTGACCCCGGGGGCAGATATCTGTGGTAGATGTGTGTGGCGCCCCCTTCAGGAGGGTGAGACAGTATTATTATAGTATATATATTACTCTTAGGTTATATGGGTGACCCCGGGGGCAGATATCTGTGGTAGAGGTGTGTGGCGCCCCCTTCAGGAGGGTGAGACAGTATTATTATAGTATATATCTTACTCCTAGGTTATATGGGTGACCCCGGGGGCAGATATCTGTGGTAGATGTGAGTGGCGCCCCCTTCAGGAGGGTGAGACAGTATTATTACAGTATATATCTTACTCTTAGGTTATATGGGTGACCCTGGGGGGCAGATATCTGTGGTAGAGGCAGGTGGCGCCCCCTTCAGGAGGGTGAGACAGTATTATTATAGTATATATCTTACTCTTAGGTTATATGGGTGACCCCGGGGGCAGATATCTGTGGTAGATGTGAGTGGCGCCCCCTTCAGGAGGGTGAGACAGTATTATTATAGTATATATCTTACTCCTAGGTTATATGGGTGACCCCGGGGGCAGATATCTGTGGTAGATGTGAGTGGCGCCCCCTTCAGGAGGGTGAGACAGTATTATTACAGTATATATCTTACTCTTAGGTTATATGGGTGACCCTGGGGGGCAGATATCTGTGGTAGAGGTGAGTGGTGCCCCCTTCAGGAGGGTGAGACAGTATTATTATAGTATATATCTTACTCTTAGGTTATATGGGTGACCCCGGGGGCAGATATCTGTGGTAGATGTGTGTGGCGCCCCCTTCAGGAGGGTGAGACAGTATTATTATAGTATATATATTACTCTTAGGTTATATGGGTGACCCCGGGGGCAGATATCTGTGGTAGAGGCAGGTGGCGCCCCCTTCAGGAGGGTGAGACAGTATTATTATAGTATATATATTACTCTTAGGTTATATGGGTGACCCCGGGGGCAGATATCTGTGGTAGATGTGTGTGGCGCCCCCTTCAGGAGGATGAGACAGTATTATTACAGTATATATCTTACTCTTAGGTTATATGGGTGACCCTGGGGGGCAGATATCTGTGGTAGAGGTGAGTGGTGCCCCCTTCAGGAGGGTGAGACAGTATTATTATAGTATATATATTACTCTTAGGTTATATGGGTGACCCCGGGGGCAGATATCTGTGGTAGATGTGTGTGGCGCCCCCTTCAGGAGGGTGAGACAGTATTATTATAGTATATATCTTACTCTTAGGTTATATAGATGACCCCGGGGGCAGATATCTGTGGTAGAGGCAGGTGGCGCCCCCTTCAGGAGGGTGAGACAGTATTATTATAGTATATATCTTACTCTTAGGTTATATGGGTGACCCCGGGGGGTAGATATCTGTGGTAGATGTGTGTGGCGCCCCCTTCAGGAGGGTGAGACAGTATTATTATAGTATATATCTTACTCTTAGGTTATATGGGTGACCCCGGGGGCAGATATCTGTGGTAGATGTGTGTGGCGCCCCCTTCAGGAGGGTGAGGCAGTATTATTATAGTATATATATTACTCTTAGGTTATATGGGTGACCCCGGGGGCAGATATCTGTGGTAGAGGCAGGTGGCGCCCCCTTCAGGAGGGTGAGACAGTATTATTATAGTATATATCTTACTCTTAGGTTATATGGGTGACCCCCGGGGGCAGATATCTGTGGTAGATGTGTGTGGTGCCCCCTTCAGGAGGGTGAGGCAGTATTATTATAGTATATATATTACTCTTAGGTTATATGGGTGACCCCGGGGGCAGATATCTGTGGTAGAGGCAGGTGGCGCCCCCTTCAGGAGGGTGAGACAGTATTATTATAGTATATATCTTACTCTTAGGTTATATGGGTGACCCCGGGGGCAGATATCTGTGGTAGAGGCAGGTGGCGCCCCCTTCAGGAGGGTGAGACAGTATTATTATAGTATATATCTTACTCTTAGGTTATATAGGTGACCCCGGGGGCAGATATCTGTGGTAGAGGCAGGTGGCGCCCCCTTCAGGAGGGTGAGACAGTATTATTATAGTATATATCTTACTCTTAGGTTATATGGGTGACCCCGGGGGCAGATATCTGTGGTAGAGGTGTGTGGCGCCCCCTTCAGGGGGATGAGACAGTATTATTATAGTATATATCTTACTCTTAGGTTATATGGGTGACCCCGGGGGGCAGATATCTGTGGTAGAGGCAGGTGGCGCCCCCTTCAGGAGGGTGAGACAGTATTATTATAGTATATATCTTACTCTTAGGTTATATGGGTGACCCCGGGGGCAGATATCTGTGGTAGAGGCAGGTGGCGCCCCCTTCAGGAGGGTGAGACAGTATTATTATAGTATATATCTTACTCTTAGGTTATATGGGTGACACCGGGGGCAGATATCTGTGGTAGAGGCAGGTGGCGCCCCCTTCAGGTGGGTGAGACAGTATTATTATAGTATATATCTTACTCTTAGGTTATATGGGTGACCCCGGGGGGCAGATATCTGTGGTAGAGGCAGGTGGCGCCCCCTTCAGGGGGATGAGACAGTATTATTATAGTATATATCTTACTCTTAGGTTATATGGGTGACACCGGGGGCAGATATCTGTGGTAGAGGCAGGTGGCGCCCCCTTCAGGAGGGTGAGACAGTATTATTATAGTATATATCTTACTCTTAGGTTATATAGGTGACCCCGGGGGGCAGATATCTGTGGTAGAGGTGTGTGGCGCCCCCTTCAGGAGGGTGAGACAGTATTATTATAGTATATATCTTACTCTTAGGTTATATGGGTGACCCCGGGGGGCAGATATCTGTGGTAGATGTGTGTGGCACCCCCTTCAGGAGGGTGAGACAGTATTATTATAGTATATATCTTACTCTTAGGTTATATGGGTGACCCCGGGGGTAGATATCTGTGGTAGAGGCAGGTGGCGCCCCCTTCAGGAGGGTGAGACAGTATTATTATAGTATATATATTACTCTTAGGTTATATGGGTGACCCCGGGGGTAGATATCTGTGGTAGAGGCAGGTGGCGCCCCCTTCAGGAGGGTGAGACAGTATTATTATAGTATATATCTTACTCTTAGGTTATATGGGTGACCCCGGGGGCAGATATCTGTGGTAGAGGCAGGTGGCGCCCCCTTCAGGAGGGTGAGACAGTATTATTATAGTATATATCTTACTCTTAGGTTATATGTCTGACCCCGGGGGCAGATATCTGTGGTACAGGCAGGTGGCGCCCCCTTCAGGAGGGTGAGACAGTATTATTATAGTATATATCTTACTCTTAGGTTATATAGGTGACCCCGGGGGGCAGATATCTGTGGTAGAGGTGTGTGGCGCCCCCTTCAGGAGGGTGAGACAGTATTATTATAGTATATATCTTACTCTTAGGTTATATGGGTGACCCCGGGGGGCAGATATCTGTGGTAGATGTGTGTGGCGCCCCCTTCAGGAGGGTGAGACAGTATTATTATAGTATATATCTTACTCTTAGGTTATATGGGTGACCCCGGGGGCAGATATCTGTGGTAGAGGCAGGTGGCGCCCCCTTCAGGAGGGTGAGACAGTATTATTATAGTATATATCTTACTCTTAGGTTATATGGGTGACCCCGGGGGCAGATATCTGTGGTAGAGGCAGGTGGCGCCCCCTTCAGGAGGGTGAGACAGTATTATTATAGTATATATATTACTCTTAGGTTATATGGGTGACCCCCGGGGGCAGATATCTGTGGTAGATGTGTGTGGCGCCCCCTTCAGGAGGGTGAGACAGTATTATTATAGTATATATATTACTCTTAGGTTATATGGGTGACCCCGGGGGCAGATATCTGTGGTAGAGGCAGGTGGCGCCCCCTTCAGGAGGGTGAGACAGTATTATTATAGTATATATCTTACTCTTAGGTTATATGGGTGACCCCCGGGGGCAGATATCTGTGGTAGAGGCAGGTGGCGCCCCCTTCAGGAGGGTGAGACAGTATTATTATAGTATATATATTACTCTTAGGTTATATGGGTGACCCCGGGGGCAGATATCTGTGGTAGAGGCAGGTGGCGCCCCCTTCAGGAGGGTGAGACAGTATTATTATAGTATATATCTTACTCTTAGGTTATATGGGTGACCCCGGGGGCAGATATCTGTGGTAGATGTGTGTGGCGCCCCCTTCAGGAGGGTGAGACAGTATTATTATAGTATATATCTTACTCTTAGGTTATATGGGTGACCCCGGGGGCAGATATCTGTGGTAGATGTGTGTGGCGCCCCCTTCAGGAGGGTGAGACAGTATTATTATAGTATATATCTTACTCTTAGGTTATATGGGTGACCCCGGGGGCAGATATCTGTGGTAGATGTGTGTGGCGCCCCCTTCAGGAGGGTGAGACAGTATTATTATAGTATATATCTTACTCTTAGGTTATATGGGTGACCCCGGGGGCAGATATCTGTGGTAGAGGCAGGTGGTGCCCCCTTCAGGAGGGTGAGACAGTATTATTATAGTATATATCTCACTCTTAGGTTATATGGGTGACCCCGGGGGCAGATATCTGTGGTAGAGGCAGGTGGCGCCCCCTTCAGGAGGGTGAGACGGTATTATTATAGTATATATCTTACTCTTAGGTTATATGGGTGACCCCGGGGGGCAGATATCTGTGGTAGATGTGTGTGGCGCCCCCTTCAGGAGGGTGAGACAGTATTATTATAGTATATATATTACTCTTAGGTTATATGGGTGACCCCGGGGGCAGATATCTGTGGTAGAGGAAGGTGGCGCCCCCTTCAGGAGGATGAGACAGTATTATTATAGTATATATCTTACTCTTAGGTTATATGGGTGACCCCGGGGGCAGATATCTGTGGTAGAGCCAGGTGGCGCCCCCTTCAGGAGGGTGAGACAGTATTATTATAGTATATATCTTACTCTTAGGTTATATGTCTGACCCCGGGGGCAGATATCTGTGGTACAGGCAGGTGGCGCCCCCTTCAGGAGGGTGAGACAGTATTATTATAGTATATATATTACTCTTAGGTTATATGGGTGACCCCGGGGGCAGATATCTGTGGTAGAGGCAGGTGGCGCCCCCTTCAGGAGGGTGAGACAGTATTATTATAGTATATATCTTACTCTTAGGTTATATGGGTGACCCCGGGGGCAGATATCTGTGGTAGAGGTGTGTGGCGCCCCCTTCAGGAGGGTGAGACAGTATTATTATAGTATATAGCTTACTCTTAGGTTATATGGGTGACCCCCGGGGGCAGATATCTGTGGTAGAGGCAGGTGGCGCCCCCTTCAGGAGGGTGAGACAGTATTATTATAGTATATATATTACTCTTAGGTTATATGGGTGACCCCGGGGGCAGATATCTGTGGTAGAGGTGTGTGGCGCCCCCTTCAGGAGGGTGAGACAGTATTATTATAGTATATATCTTACTCTTAGGTTATATGGGTGACCCCGGGGGGCAGATATCTGTGGTAGATGTGTGTGGCGCCCCCTTCAGGAGGGTGAGACAGTATTATTATAGTATATATCTTACTCTTAGGTTATATGGGTGACCCCCGGGGGCAGATATCTGTGGTAGAGGCAGGTGGCGCCCCCTTCAGGGGGATGAGACAGTATTATTATAGTATATATATTACTCTTAGGTTATATGGGTGACCCCGGGGGCAGATATCTGTGGTAGATGTGTGTGGCGCCCCCTTCAGGAGGGTGAGACAGTATTATTATAGTATATATCTTACTCTTAGGCTATATGGGTGACCCCGGGGGCAGATATCTGTGGTAGATGTGAGTGGCGCCCCCTTCAGGAGGGTGAGACAGTATTATTATAGTATATATCTTACTCTTAGGTTATATGGGTGACCCCGGGGGCAGATATCTGTGGTAGAGGCAGGTGGCGCCCCCTTCAGGAGGGTGAGACAGTATTATTATAGTATATATCTTACTCTTAGGTTATATGGGTGACCCCGGGGACAGATATCTGTGGTAGATGTGTGTGGCGCCCCCTTCAGGAGGGTGAGACAGTATTATTATAGTATATATATTACTCTTAGGTTATATGGGTGACCCCGGGGGCAGATATCTGTGGTAGAGGCAGGTGGTGCCCCCTTCAGGAGGGTGAGACAGTATTATTATAGTATATATCTTACTCTTAGGTTATATAGATGACCCCGGGGGCAGATATCTGTGGTAGAGGCAGGTGGCGCCCCCTTCAGGAGTGTGAGACAGTATTATTATAGTATATATATTACTCTTAGGTTATATGGGTGACCCCGGGGGGCAGATATCTATGGTAGAGGTGTGTGGCGCCCCCTTCAGGAGGGTGAGACAGTATTATTATAGTATATATATTACTCTTAGGTTATATGGGTGACCCCGGGGGCAGATATCTGTGGTAGAGCCAGGAGGCGCCCCCTTCAGGAGGGTGAGACAGTATTATTATAGTATATATCTTACTCTTAGGTTATATGTCTGACCCCGGGGGCAGATATCTGTGGTACAGGCAGGTGGCGCCCCCTTCAGGAGGGTGAGACAGTATTATTATAGTATATATATTACTCTTAGGTTATATGGGTGACCCCCGGGGGCAGATATCTGTGGTAGAGGCAGGTGGCGCCCCCTTCAGGGGGATGAGACAGTATTATTATAGTATATATATTACTCTTAGGTTATATGGGTGACCCCGGGGGGCAGATATCTGTGGTAGAGGTGTGTGGCGCCCCCTTCAGGAGGGTGAGACAGTATTATTATAGTATATATATTACTCTTAGGTTATATGGGTGACCCCGGGGGCAGATATCTGTGGTAGAGGCAGGTGGCGCCCCCTTCAGGAGGGTGAGACAGTATTATTATAGTATATATCTTACTCTTAGGTTATATGGGTGACCCCGGGGGCAGATAGCTGTGGTAGATGTGTGTGGCGCCCCCTTCAGGAGGGTGAGACAGTATTATTATAGTATATATCTTACTCTTAGGTTATATGGGTGACCCCGGGGGCAGATATCTGTGGTAGATGTGTGTGGCGCCCCCTTCAGGAGGGTGAGACAGTATTATTATAGTATATATCTTACTCTTAGGTTATATGGGTGACCCCGGGGGCAGATATCTGTGGTAGAGGCAGGTGGCGCCCCCTTCAGGAGGGTGAGACAGTATTATTATAGTATATATCTTACTCTTAGGTTATATGGGTGACCCCGGGGGCAGATATCTGTGGTAGATGTGTGTGGCGCCCCCTTCAGGAGGGTGAGACAGTATTATTACAGTATATATATTACTCTTAGGTTATATAGGTGACCCCGGGGGCAGATATCTGTGGTAGAGGCAGGTGGCGCCCCCTTCAGAAGGGTGAGACAGTATTATTATAGTATATATATTACTCTTAGGTTATATGGGTGACCCCGGGGGCAGATATCTGTGGTAGATGTGTGTGGCGCCCCCTTCAGGAGGGTGAGACAGTATTATTATAGTATATATCTTACTCTTAGGTTATATGGGTGACCCCGGGGGCAGATATCTGTGGTAGAGGCAGGTGGCGCCCCCTTCAGGAGGGTGAGACAGTATTATTATAGTATATATATTACTCTTAGGTTATATGGGTGACCCCGGGGGGCAGATATCTGTGGTAGAGGTGTGTGGCGCCCCCTTCAGGAGGGTGAGACAGTATTATTATAGTATATATCTTACTCTTAGGTTATATGGGTGACCCCGGGGGCAGATATCTGTGGTAGATGTGTGTGGCGCCCCCTTCAGGAGGGTGAGACAGTATTATTATAGTATATATCTTACTCTTAGGTTATATGGGTGACCCCGGGGGCAGATATCTGTGGTAGATGTGTGTGGCGCCCCCTTCAGGAGGGTGAGACAGTATTATTACAGTATATATCTTACTCTTAGGTTATATGGGTGACCCTGGGGGGCAGATATCTGTGGTAGAGGTGAGTGGTGCCCCCTTCAGGAGGGTGAGACAGTATTATTATAGTATATATCTTACTCTTAGGTTATATGGGTGACCCCGGGGGCAGATATCTGTGGTAGAGGCAGGTGGCGCCCCCTTCAGGAGGGTGAGACAGTATTATTATAGTATATATCTTACTCTTAGGTTATATGGGTGACCCCGGGGGCAGATATCTGTGGTAGAGGCAGGTGGCGCCCCCTTCAGGAGGGTGAGACAGTATTATTATAGTATATATCTTACTCTTAGGTTATATGGGTGACCCCGGGGGCAGATATCTGTGGTAGAGGCAGGTGGCGCCCCCTTCAGGAGGGTGAGACAGTATTATTATAGTATATATATTACTCTTAGGTTATATGGGTGACCCCGGGGGCAGATATCTGTGGTAGAGGCAGGTGGCGCCCCCTTCAGGAGGGTGAGACAGTATTATTATAGTATATATCTTACTCTTAGGTTATATGGGTGACCCCGGGGGCAGATATCTGTGGTAGATGTGTGTGGCGCCCCCTTCAGGAGGGTGAGACAGTATTATTATAGTATATATCTTACTCTTAGGTTATATGGGTGACCCCGGGGGCAGATATCTGTGGTAGATGTGTGTGGCGCCCCCTTCAGGAGGGTGAGACAGTATTATTATAGTATATATCTTACTCTTAGGTTATATGGGTGACCCCGGGGGCAGATATCTGTGGTAGAGGCAGGTGGTGCCCCCTTCAGGAGGGTGAGACAGTATTATTATAGTATATATCTCACTCTTAGGTTATATGGGTGACCCCGGGGGCAGATATCTGTGGTAGAGGCAGGTGGCGCCCCCTTCAGGAGGGTGAGACGGTATTATTATAGTATATATCTTACTCTTAGGTTATATGGGTGACCCCGGGGGGCAGATATCTGTGGTAGATGTGTGTGGCGCCCCCTTCAGGAGGGTGAGACAGTATTATTATAGTATATATATTACTCTTAGGTTATATGGGTGACCCCGGGGGCAGATATCTGTGGTAGAGGCAGGTGGCGCCCCCTTCAGGAGAATGAGACAGTATTATTATAGTATATATCTTACTCTTAGGTTATATGGGTGACCCCGGGGGCAGATATCTGTGGTAGATGTGAGTGGCGCCCCCTTCAGGGGGATGAGACAGTATTATTATAGTATATATCTTACTCTTAGGTTATATGGGTGACCCCGGGGGCAGATATCTGTGGTAGAGGCAGGTGGCGCCCCCTTCAGGAGGGTGAGACAGTATTATTATAGTATATATATTACTCTTAGGTTATATGGGTGACCCCCGGGGGCAGATATCTGTGGTAGAGGCAGGTGGCGCCCCCTTCAGGGGGATGAGACAGTATTATTATAGTATATATATTACTCTTAGGTTATATGGGTGACCCCGGGGGGCAGATATCTGTGGTAGAGGTGTGTGGCGCCCCCTTCAGGAGGGTGAGACAGTATTATTATAGTATATATATTACTCTTAGGTTATATGGGTGACCCCGGGGGCAGATATCTGTGGTAGAGGCAGGTGGCGCCCCCTTCAGGAGGGTGAGACAGTATTATTATAGTATATATCTTACTCTTAGGTTATATGGGTGACCCCGGGGGCAGATAGCTGTGGTAGATGTGTGTGGCGCCCCCTTCAGGAGGGTGAGACAGTATTATTATAGTATATATCTTACTCTTAGGTTATATGGGTGACCCCGGGGGCAGATATCTGTGGTAGAGGCAGGTGGCGCCCCCTTCAGGAGGGTGAGACAGTATTATTATAGTATATATCTTACTCTTAGGTTATATGGGTGACCCCGGGGGCAGATATCTGTGGTAGATGTGTGTGGCGCCCCCTTCAGGAGGGTGAGACAGTATTATTACAGTATATATATTACTCTTAGGTTATATAGGTGACCCCGGGGGCAGATATCTGTGGTAGAGGCAGGTGGCGCCCCCTTCAGAAGGGTGAGACAGTATTATTATAGTATATATATTACTCTTAGGTTATATGGGTGACCCCGGGGGGCAGATATCTGTGGTAGAGGTGTGTGGCGCCCCCTTCAGGAGGGTGAGACAGTATTATTATAGTATATATCTTACTCTTAGGTTATATGGGTGACCCCGGGGGCAGATATCTGTGGTAGATGTGTGTGGCGCCCCCTTCAGGAGGGTGAGACAGTATTATTATAGTATATATCTTACTCTTAGGTTATATGGGTGACCCCGGGGGCAGATATCTGTGGTAGATGTGTGTGGCGCCCCCTTCAGGAGGGTGAGACAGTATTATTACAGTATATATCTTACTCTTAGGTTATATGGGTGACCCTGGGGGGCAGATATCTGTGGTAGAGGTGAGTGGTGCCCCCTTCAGGAGGGTGAGACAGTATTATTATAGTATATATCTTACTCTTAGGTTATATGGGTGACCCCGGGGGCAGATATCTGTGGTAGAGGCAGGTGGCGCCCCCTTCAGGAGGGTGAGACAGTATTATTATAGTATATATCTTACTCTTAGGTTATATGGGTGACCCCGGGGGCAGATATCTGTGGTAGAGGCAGGTGGCGCCCCCTTCAGGAGGGTGAGACAGTATTATTATAGTATATATCTTACTCTTAGGTTATATGGGTGACCCCGGGGGCAGATATCTGTGGTAGAGGCAGGTGGCGCCCCCTTCAGGAGGGTGAGACAGTATTATTATAGTATATATATTACTCTTAGGTTATATGGGTGACCCCGGGGGCAGATATCTGTGGTAGAGGCAGGTGGCGCCCCCTTCAGGAGGGTGAGACAGTATTATTATAGTATATATCTTACTCTTAGGTTATATGGGTGACCCCGGGGGCAGATATCTGTGGTAGATGTGTGTGGCGCCCCCTTCAGGAGGGTGAGACAGTATTATTATAGTATATATCTTACTCTTAGGTTATATGGGTGACCCCGGGGGCAGATATCTGTGGTAGATGTGTGTGGCGCCCCCTTCAGGAGGGTGAGACAGTATTATTATAGTATATATCTTACTCTTAGGTTATATGGGTGACCCCGGGGGCAGATATCTGTGGTAGATGTGTGTGGCGCCCCCTTCAGGAGGGTGAGACAGTATTATTATAGTATATATCTTACTCTTAGGTTATATGGGTGACCCCGGGGGCAGATATCTGTGGTAGAGGCAGGTGGTGCCCCCTTCAGGAGGGTGAGACAGTATTATTATAGTATATATCTCACTCTTAGGTTATATGGGTGACCCCGGGGGCAGATATCTGTGGTAGAGGCAGGTGGCGCCCCCTTCAGGAGGGTGAGACGGTATTATTATAGTATATATCTTACTCTTAGGTTATATGGGTGACCCCGGGGGGCAGATATCTGTGGTAGATGTGTGTGGCGCCCCCTTCAGGAGGGTGAGACAGTATTATTATAGTATATATATTACTCTTAGGTTATATGGGTGACCCCGGGGGCAGATATCTGTGGTAGAGGCAGGTGGCGCCCCCTTCAGGAGAATGAGACAGTATTATTATAGTATATATCTTACTCTTAGGTTATATGGGTGACCCCGGGGGCAGATATCTGTGGTAGAGGCAGGTGGCGCCCCCTTCAGGAGGGTGAGACAGTATTATTATAGTATATATATTACTCTTAGGTTATATGGGTGACCCCGGGGGCAGATATCTGTGGTAGATGTGTGTGGCACCCCCTTCAGGAGGGTGAGACAGTATTATTATAGTATATATCTTACTCTTAGGTTATATGGGTGACCCCGGGGGCAGATATCTGTGGTAGATGTGTGTGGCGCCCCCTTCAGGAGGGTGAGACAGTATTATTATAGTATATATCTTACTCTTAGGTTATATGGGTGACCCCGGGGGTAGATATCTGTGGTAGAGGCAGGTGGCGCCCCCTTCAGGAGGGTGAGACAGTATTATTATAGTATATATATTACTCTTAGGTTATATGGGTGACCCCGGGGGCAGATATCTGTGGTAGAGGTGTGTGGCGCCCCCTTCAGGAGGGTGAGACAGTATTATTATAGTATATATCTTACTCTTAGGTTATATGGGTGACCCCGGGGGCAGATATCTGTGGTAGATGTGTGTGGCGCCCCCTTCAGGAGGGTGAGACAGTATTATTATAGTATATATCTTACTCTTAGGTTATATGGGTGACCCCCGGGGGCAGATATCTGTGGTAGATGTGTGTGGTGCCCCCTTCAGGAGGGTGAGACAGTATTATTATAGTATATATATTACTCTTAGGTTATATGGGTGACCCCGGGGGCAGATATCTGTGGTAGATGTGTGTGGCGCCCCCTTCAGGAGGGTGAGACAGTATTATTATAGTATATATCTTACTCTTAGGTTATATGGGTGACCCCGGGGGCAGATATCTGTGGTAGATGTGTGTGGTGCCCCCTTCAGGAGGGTGAGACAGTATTATTATAGTATATATATTACTCTTAGGTTATATGGGTGACCCCGGGGGCAGATATCTGTGGTAGATGTGTGTGGCGCCCCCTTCAGGAGGGTGAGACAGTATTATTATAGTATATATATTACTCTTAGGTTATATGGGTGACCCCGGGGGCAGATATCTGTGGTAGAGGTGTGTGGCGCCCCCTTCAGGAGGGTGAGACAGTATTATTATAGTATATATCTTACTCCTAGGTTATATGGGTGACCCCGGGGGCAGATATCTGTGGTAGATGTGAGTGGCGCCCCCTTCAGGAGGGTGAGACAGTATTATTACAGTATATATCTTACTCTTAGGTTATATGGGTGACCCTGGGGGGCAGATATCTGTGGTAGAGGCAGGTGGCGCCCCCTTCAGGAGGGTGAGACAGTATTATTATAGTATATATCTTACTCTTAGGTTATATGGGTGACCCCGGGGGCAGATATCTGTGGTAGATGTGAGTGGCGCCCCCTTCAGGAGGGTGAGACAGTATTATTATAGTATATATCTTACTCTTAGGTTATATGGGTGACCCCGGGGGCAGATATCTGTGGTAGAGGTGTGTGGCGCCCCCTTCAGGAGGGTGAGACAGTATTATTATAGTATATATCTTACTCCTAGGTTATATGGGTGACCCCGGGGGCAGATATCTGTGGTAGATGTGAGTGGCGCCCCCTTCAGGAGGGTGAGACAGTATTATTATAGTATATATATTACTCTTAGGCTATATGGGTGACCCTGGGGGGCAGATATCTGTGGTAGAGGTGAGTGGTGCCCCCTTCAGGAGGGTGAGACAGTATTATTATAGTATATATCTTACTCTTAGGTTATATGGGTGACCCCGGGGGCAGATATCTGTGGTAGATGTGTGTGGCGCCCCCTTCAGGAGGGTGAGACAGTATTATTATAGTATATATATTACTCTTAGGTTATATGGGTGACCCCGGGGGCAGATATCTGTGGTAGAGGCAGGTGGCGCCCCCTTCAGGAGGGTGAGACAGTATTATTATAGTATATATATTACTCTTAGGTTATATGGGTGACCCCGGGGGCAGATATCTGTGGTAGATGTGTGTGGCGCCCCCTTCAGGAGGATGAGACAGTATTATTACAGTATATATCTTACTCTTAGGTTATATGGGTGACCCTGGGGGGCAGATATCTGTGGTAGAGGTGAGTGGTGCCCCCTTCAGGAGGGTGAGACAGTATTATTATAGTATATATATTACTCTTAGGTTATATGGGTGACCCCGGGGGCAGATATCTGTGGTAGATGTGTGTGGCGCCCCCTTCAGGAGGGTGAGACAGTATTATTATAGTATATATCTTACTCTTAGGTTATATAGATGACCCCGGGGGCAGATATCTGTGGTAGAGGCAGGTGGCGCCCCCTTCAGGAGGGTGAGACAGTATTATTATAGTATATATCTTACTCTTAGGTTATATGGGTGACCCCGGGGGGTAGATATCTGTGGTAGATGTGTGTGGCGCCCCCTTCAGGAGGGTGAGACAGTATTATTACAGTATATATCTTACTCTTAGGTTATATGGGTGACCCCGGGGGCAGATATCTGTGGTAGATGTGTGTGGCGCCCCCTTCAGGAGGGTGAGGCAGTATTATTATAGTATATATATTACTCTTAGGTTATATGGGTGACCCCGGGGGCAGATATCTGTGGTAGAGGCAGGTGGCGCCCCCTTCAGGAGGGTGAGACAGTATTATTATAGTATATATCTTACTCTTAGGTTATATGGGTGACCCCGGGGGCAGATATCTGTGGTAGAGGCAGGTGGCGCCCCCTTCAGGAGGGTGAGACAGTATTATTATAGTATATATCTTACTCTTAGGTTATATGGGTGACCCCGGGGGGCAGATATCTGTGGTAGAGGCAGGTGGCGCCCCCTTCAGGAGGGTGAGACAGTATTATTATAGTATATATCTTACTCTTAGGTTATATGGGTGACCCCCGGGGGCAGATATCTGTGGTAGATGTGTGTGGTGCCCCCTTCAGGAGGGTGAGACAGTATTATTATAGTATATATCTTACTCTTAGGTTATATGGGTGACCCCGGGGGCAGATATCTGTGGTAGATGTGTGTGGCGCCCCCTTCAGGAGGGTGAGACAGTATTATTATAGTATATATCTTACTCTTAGGTTATATGGGTGACCCCGGGGGCAGATATCTGTGGTAGAGGCAGGTGGCGCCCCCTTCAGGAGGGTGAGACAGTATTATTATAGTATATATCTTACTCTTAGGTTATATGGGTGACCCCGGGGGCAGATATCTGTGGTAGATGTGTGTGGCGCCCCCTTCAGGGGGATGAGACAGTATTATTATAGTATATATCTTACTCTTAGGTTATATGGGTGACCCCGGGGGGCAGATATCTGTGGTAGAGGCAGGTGGCGCCCCCTTCAGGAGGGTGAGACAGTATTATTATAGTATATATCTTACTCTTAGGTTATATGGGTGACCCCGGGGGCAGATATCTGTGGTAGAGGCAGGTGGCGCCCCCTTCAGGAGGGTGAGACAGTATTATTATAGTATATATCTTACTCTTAGGTTATATGGGTGACACCGGGGGCAGATATCTGTGGTAGAGGCAGGTGGCGCCCCCTTCAGGAGGGTGAGACAGTATTATTATAGTATATATCTTACTCTTAGGTTATATGGGTGACCCCGGGGGGCAGATATCTGTGGTAGAGGCAGGTGGCGCCCCCTTCAGGGGGATGAGACAGTATTATTATAGTATATATCTTACTCTTAGGTTATATGGGTGACACCGGGGGCAGATATCTGTGGTAGAGGCAGGTGGCGCCCCCTTCAGGAGGGTGAGACAGTATTATTATAGTATATATCTTACTCTTAGGTTATATAGGTGACCCCGGGGGGCAGATATCTGTGGTAGAGGTGTGTGGCGCCCCCTTCAGGAGGGTGAGACAGTATTATTATAGTATATATCTTACTCTTAGGTTATATGGGTGACCCCGGGGGGCAGATATCTGTGGTAGATGTGTGTGGCACCCCCTTGAGGAGGGTGAGACAGTATTATTATAGTATATATCTTACTCTTAGGTTATATGGGTGACCCCGGGGGTAGATATCTGTGGTAGAGGCAGGTGGCGCCCCCTTCAGGAGGGTGAGACAGTATTATTATAGTATATATATTACTCTTAGGTTATATGTCTGACCCCGGGGGCAGATATCTGTGGTACAGGCAGGTGGCGCCCCCTTCAGGAGGGTGAGACAGTATTATTATAGTATATATCTTACTCTTAGGTTATATAGGTGACCCCGGGGGGCAGATATCTGTGGTAGAGGTGTGTGGCGCCCCCTTCAGGAGGGTGAGACAGTATTATTATAGTATATATCTTACTCTTAGGTTATATGGGTGACCCCGGGGGGCAGATATCTGTGGTAGATGTGTGTGGCGCCCCCTTCAGGAGAGTGAGACAGTATTATTATAGTATATATCTTACTCTTAGGTTATATGGGTGACCCCGGGGGCAGATATCTGTGGTAGAGGCAGGTGGCGCCCCCTTCAGGAGGGTGAGACAGTATTATTATAGTATATATCTTACTCTTAGGTTATATGGGTGACCCCGGGGGCAGATATCTGTGGTAGAGGCAGGTGGCGCCCCCTTCAGGAGGGTGAGACAGTATTATTATAGTATATATATTACTCTTAGGTTATATGGGTGACCCCCGGGGGCAGATATCTGTGGTAGATGTGTGTGGCGCCCCCTTCAGGAGGGTGAGACAGTATTATTATAGTATATATATTACTCTTAGGTTATATGGGTGACCCCGGGGGTAGATATCTGTGGTAGATGTGTGTGGCGCCCCCTTCAGGAGGGTGAGACAGTATTATTATAGTATATATATTACTCTTAGGTTATATGGGTGACCCCGGGGGCAGATATCTGTGGTAGAGGCAGGTGGCGCCCCCTTCAGGAGGGTGAGACAGTATTATTATAGTATATATCTTACTCTTAGGCTATATGGGTGACCCCGGGGGCAGATATCTGTGGTAGATGTGGGTGGCGCCCCCTTCAGGAGGGTGAGACAGTATTATTATAGTATATATCTTACTCTTAGGTTATATGGGTGACCCCGGGGGTAGATATCTGTGGTAGAGGTGTGTGGCGCCCCCTTCAGGAGGATGAGACAGTATTATTATAGTATATATCTTACTCTTAGGTTATATGGGTGACCCCGGGGGCAGATATCTGTGGTAGATGTGTGTGGTGCCCCCTTCAGGAGGGTGAGACAGTATTATTATAGTATATATCTTACTCTTAGGTTATATGGGTGACCCCGGGGGGGCAGATATCTGTGGTAGAGGTGTGTGGCGCCCCCTTCAGGAGGGTGAGACAGTATTATTATAGTATATATCTTACTCTTAGGTTATATGGGTGACCCCGGGGGCAGATATCTGTGGTAGAGGCAGGTGGCGCCCCCTTCAGGAGGGTGAGACAGTATTATTATAGTATATATCTTACTCTTAGGTTATATGGGTGACCCCGGGGGCAGATATCTGTGGTAGATGTGTGTGGCGCCCCCTTCAGGAGGGTGAGACAGTATTATTATAGTATATATCTTACTCTTAGGTTATATGGGTGACCCCCGGGGGCAGATATCTGTGGTAGATGTGTGTGGCGCCCCCTTCAGGAGGGTGAGACAGTATTATTATAGTATATATATTACTCTTAGGTTATATGGGTGACCCCGGGGGTAGATATCTGTGGTAGATGTGTGTGGCGCCCCCTTCAGGAGGGTGAGACAGTATTATTATAGTATATATATTACTCTTAGGTTATATGGGTGACCCCGGGGGCAGATATCTGTGGTAGAGGCAGGTGGCGCCCCCTTCAGGAGGGTGAGACAGTATTATTATAGTATATATATTACTCTTAGGTTATATGGGTGACCCCGGGGGGCAGATATCTGTGGTAGAGGCAGGTGGCGCCCCCTTCAGGAGGGTGAGACAGTATTATTATAGTATATATATTACTCTTAGGTTATATGGGTGACCCCCGGGGGCAGATATCTGTGGTAGATGTGTGTGGCGCCCCCTTCAGGAGGGTGAGACAGTATTATTATAGTATATATATTACTCTTAGGTTATATGGGTGACCCCGGGGGCAGATATCTGTGGTAGATGTGTGTGGCGCCCCCTTCAGGAGGGTGAGACAGTATTATTATAGTATATATATTACTCTTAGGTTATATGGGTGACCCCGGGGGCAGATATCTGTGGTAGAGGCAGGTGGCGCCCCCTTCAGGAGGGTGAGACAGTATTATTATAGTATATATATTACTCTTAGGTTATATGGGTGACCCCGGGGGCAGATATCTGTGGTAGATGTGTGTGGCGCCCCCTTCAGGAGGGTGAGACAGTATTATTATAGTATATATCTTACTCTTAGGCTATATGGGTGACCCCGGGGGCAGATATCTGTGGTAGATGTGAGTGGCGCCCCCTTCAGGAGGGTGAGACAGTATTATTATAGTATATATCTTACTCTTAGGTTATATGGGTGACCCCGGGGGGCAGATATCTGTGGTAGATGTGTGTGGTGCCCCCTTCAGGAGGCTGAGACAGTATTATTATAGTATATATCTTACTCTTAGGTTATATGGGTGACCCCGGGGGCAGATATCTGTGGTAGATGTGTGTGGCGCCCCCTTCAGGAGGGTGAGGCAGTATTATTATAGTATATATCTTACTCTTAGGTTATATGGGTGACCCCGGGGGCAGATATCTGTGGTAGAGGTGTGTGGCGCCCCCTTCAGGAGGCTGAGACAGTATTATTATAGTATATATCTTACTCTTAGGTTATATGGGTGACCCCGGGGGCAGATATCTGTGGTAGAGGCAGGTGGCGCCCCCTTCAGGAGGGTGAGACAGTATTATTATAGTATATATCTTACTCTTAGGTTATATGGGTGACCCCGGGGGCAGATATCTGTGGTAGATGTGTGTGGCGCCCCCTTCAGGAGGGTGAGACAGTATTATTATAGTATATATCTTACTCTTAGGTTATATGGGTGACCCCGGGGGGCAGATATCTGTGGTAGATGTGTGTGGCGCCCCCTTCAGGAGGGTGAGACAGTATTATTATAGTATATATCTTACTCTTAGGTTATATGGGTGACCCCGGGGGCAGATATCTGTGGTAGAGGCAGGTGGTGCCCCCTTCAGGAGGGTGAGACAGTATTATTATAGTATATATCTTACTCTTAGGTTATATGGGTGACCCCGGGGGCAGATATCTGTGGTAGATGTGAGTGGCGCCCCCTTCAGGAGGGTGAGACAGTATTATTATAGTATATATCTTACTCTTAGGTTATATGGGGGACCCCGGGGGCAGATATCTGTGGTAGAGGCAGGTGGCGCCCCCTTCAGGAGGGTGAGACAGTATTATTATAGTATATATCTTACTCTTAGGTTATATGGGTGACCCCGGGGGCAGATATCTGTGGTAGATGTGTGTGGCGCCCCCTTCAGGAGGGTGAGACAGTATTATTATAGTATATATCTTACTCTTAGGTTATATGGGTGACCCCGGGGGCAGATATCTGTGGTAGAGGCAGGTGGTGCCCCCTTCAGGAGGGTGAGACAGTATTATTATAGTATATATCTTACTCTTAGGTTATATGGGTGACCCCAGGGGCAGATATCTGTGGTAGATGTGTGTGGCGCCCCCTTCAGGAGGGTGAGACAGTATTATTATAGTATATATATTACTCTTAGGTTATATGGGTGACCCCGGGGGCAGATATCTGTGGTATATGTGTGTGGCGCCCCCTTCAGGAGGGAGAGACAGTATTATTATAGTATATATCTTACTCTTAGGTTATATGGGTGACCCCGGGGGCAGATATCTGTGGTAGAGGCAGGTGGCGCCCCCTTCAGGAGGGTGAGACAGTATTATTATAGTATATATCTTACTCTTAGGTTATATGGGTGACCCCGGGGGCAGATATCTGTGGTAGAGGCAGGTGGTGCCCCCTTCAGGAGGGTGAGACAGTATTATTATAGTATATATCTTACTCTTAGGTTATATGGGTGACCCCAGGGGCAGATATCTGTGGTAGATGTGTGTGGCGCCCCCTTCAGGAGGGTGAGACAGTATTATTATAGTATATATCTTACTCTTAGGTTATATGGGTGACCCCGGGGGCAGATATCTGTGGTAGATGTGTGTGGCGCCCCCTTCAGGAGGGTGAGACAGTATTATTATAGTATATATCTTACTCTTAGGTTATATGGGTGACCCCCGGGGGCAGATATCTGTGGTAGAGGCAGGTGGCGCCCCCTTCAGGAGGGTGAGACAGTATTATTATAGTATATATCTTACTCGTAGGTTATATGGGTGACCCCGGGGGTAGATATCTGTGGTAGAGGCAGGTGGCGCCCCCTTCAGGAGGGTGAGACAGTATTATTATAGTATATATCTTACTCGTAGGTTATATGGGTGACCCCGGGGGCAGATATCTGTGGTAGAGGCAGGTGGCGCCCCCTTCAGGAGGGTGAGACAGTATTATTATAGTATATATCTTACTCTTAGGTTATATAGGTGACCCCGGGGGCAGATATCTGTGGTAGATGTGTGTGGCGCCCCCTTCAGGAGGGTGAGACAGTATTATTATAGTATATATCTTACTCTTAGGTTATATAGGTGACCCCGGGGGCAGATATCTGTGGTAAATGTGTGTGGCGCCCCCTTCAGGAGGGTGAGACAGTATTATTATAGTATATATCTTACTCTTAGGTTATATGGGTGACCCCGGGGGCAGATATCTGTGGTAGATGTGTGTGGCGCCCCCTTCAGGAGGGTGAGACAGTATTATTATAGTATATATCTTACTCTTAGGTTATATGGGTGACCCCGGGGTAGATATCTGTGGTAGAGGCAGGTGGCGCCCCCTTCAGGAGGGTGAGACAGTATTATTATAGTATATATCTTACTCTTAGGTTATATGGGTGACCCCGGGGGCAGATATCTGTGGTAGAGGCAGGTGGCGCCCCCTTCAGGAGGGTGAGACAGTATTATTATAGTATATATCTTACTCTTAGGTTATATAGGTGACCCCCGGGGGCAGATATCTGTGGTAGAGGCAGGTGGCGCCCCCTTCAGGAGGGTGAGACAGTATTATTATAGTATATATATTACTCTTAGGTTATATGGGTGACCCCGGGGGTAGATATCTGTGGTAGATGTGTGTGGCGCCCCCTTCAGGAGGGTGAGACAGTATTATTACAGTATATATATTACTCTTAGGTTATATGGGTGACCCCCGGGGGGCAGATATCTGTGGTAGAGGCAGGTGGCGCCCCCTTCAGGAGGGTGAGACAGTATTATTATAGTATATATCTTACTCGTAGGTTATATGTCTGACCCCGGGGGTAGATATCTGTGGTAGAGGCAGGTGGCGCCCCCTTCAGGAGGGTGAGACAGTATTATTATAGTATATATCTTACTCGTAGGTTATATGGGTGACCCCGGGGGCAGATATCTGTGGTAGATGTGTGTGGCGCCCCCTTCAGGAGGGTGAGACAGTATTATTATAGTATATATCTTACTCTTAGGTTATATGGGTGACCCCCGGGGGGCAGATATCTGTGGTAGATGTGTGTGGTGCCCCCTTCAGGAGGGTGAGACAGTATTATTATAGTATATATCTTACTCTTAGGTTATATGGGTGACCCCGGGGGCAGATATCTGTGGTAGAGGCAGGTGGCGCCCCCTTCAGGAGGGTGAGACAGTATTATTATAGTATATATATTACTCTTAGGTTATATGGGTGACCCCGGGGGCAGATATCTGTGGTAGATGTGTGTGGCGCCCCCTTCAGGAGGGTGAGACAGTATTATTATAGTATATATCTTACTCTTAGGTTATATGGGTGACCCCCGGGGGCAGATATCTGTGGTAGATGTGTGTGGCGCCCCCTTCAGGAGGGTGAGACAGTATTATTATAGTATATATCTTACTCTTAGGTTATATGGGTGACCCCCGGGGGCAGATATCTGTGGTAGATGTGTGTGGCGCCCCCTTCAGGAGGGTGAGACAGTATTATTATAGTATATATCTTACTCGTAGGTTATATGGGTGACCCCGGGGGTAG
Source organism: Engystomops pustulosus (assembly GCF_040894005.1). Lineage (NCBI taxonomy): Eukaryota > Metazoa > Chordata > Amphibia > Anura > Leptodactylidae > Engystomops > Engystomops pustulosus. The sequence goes on from NC_092414.1 coordinate 214,109,779, forward strand.
ATATCTGTGGTAGAGGCAGGTGGCGCCCCCTTCAGGAGGGTGAGACAGTATTATTATAGTATATATATTACTCTTAGGTTATATGGGTGACCCCGGGGGGCAGATATCTGTGGTAGATGTGTGTGGCGCCCCCTTCAGGAGGGTGAGACAGTATTATTATAGTATATATCTTACTCGTAGGTTATATGGGTGACCCCGGGGGCAGATATCTGTGGTAGAGGCAGGTGGCGCCCCCTTCAGGAGGGTGAGACAGTATTATTATAGTATATATCTTACTCTTAGGTTATATGGGTGACCCCGGGGGCAGATATCTGTGGTAGATGTGTGTGGCGCCCCCTTCAGGAGGGTGAGACAGTATTATTATAGTATATATCTTACTCTTAGGTTATATGGGTGACCCCGGGGTAGATATCTGTGGTAGAGGCAGGTGGCGCCCCCTTCAGGAGGGTGAGACAGTATTATTATAGTATATATCTTACTCTTAGGTTATATGGGTGACCCCGGGGGCAGATATCTGTGGTAGAGGCAGGTGGCGCCCCCTTCAGGAGGGTGAGACAGTATTATTATAGTATATATCTTACTCTTAGGTTATATAGGTGACCCCGGGGGGCAGATATCTGTGGTAGAGGCAGGTGGCGCCCCCTTCAGGAGGGTGAGACAGTATTATTATAGTATATATCTTACTCGTAGGTTATATGTCTGACCCCGGGGGTAGATATCTGTGGTAGATGTGTGTGGTGCCCCCTTCAGGAGGGTGAGACAGTATTATTATAGTATATATCTTACTCTTAGGTTATATGGGTGACCCCCGGGGGCAGATATCTGTGGTAGAGGCAGGTGGCGCCCCCTTCAGGAGGGTGAGACAGTATTATTATAGTATATATATTACTCTTAGGTTATATGGGTGACCCCGGGGGCAGATATCTGTGGTAGATGTGTGTGGCGCCCCCTTCAGGAGGGTGAGACAGTATTATTATAGTATATAGCTTACTCTTAGGTTATATGGGTGACCCCGGGGGCAGATATCTGTGGTAGATGTGTGTGGCGCCCCCTTCAGGAGGGTGAGACAGTATTATTATAGTATATATCTTACTCTTAGGTTATATGGGTGACCCCCGGGGGCAGATATCTGTGGTAGATGTGTGTGGCGCCCCCTTCAGGAGGGTGAGACAGTATTATTATAGTATATATCTTACTCTTAGGTTATATGGGTGACCCCGGGGGCAGATATCTGTGGTAGATGTGTGTGGCGCCCCCTTCAGGAGGGTGAGACAGTATTATTATAGTATATATCTTACTCTTAGGTTATATGGGTGACCCCGGGGGCAGATATCTGTGGTAGAGGCAGGTGGCGCCCCCTTCAGGAGGGTGAGACAGTATTATTATAGTATATATATTACTCTTAGGTTATATGGGTGACCCCGGGGGCAGATATCTGTGGTAGAGGCAGGTGGCGCCCCCTTCAGGAGGGTGAGACAGTATTATTATAGTATATATCTTACTCTTAGGTTATATGGGTGACCCCGGGGGTAGATATCTGTGGTAGAGGCAGGTGGCGCCCCCTTCAGGAGGGTGAGACAGTATTATTATAGTATATATCTTACTCTTAGGTTATATGGGTGACCCCGGGGGCAGATATCTGTGGTAGAAGCAGGTGGCGCCCCCTTCAGGAGGGTGAGACAGTATTATTATAGTATATATCTTACTCTTAGGTTATATGGGTGACCCCCGGGGGCAGATATCTGTGGTAGATGTGTGTGGCGCCCCCTTCAGGAGGGTGAGACAGTATTATTATAGTATATATCTTACTCTTAGGTTATATGGGTGACCCCGGGGGCAGATATCTGTGGTAGATGTGTGTGGCGCCCCCTTCAGGAGGGTGAGACAGTATTATTATAGTATATATCTTACTCTTAGGTTATATGGGTGACCCCGGGGGCAGATATCTGTGGTAGAGGCAGGTGGCGCCCCCTTCAGGAGGGTGAGACAGTATTATTATAGTATATATCTTACTCTTAGGTTATATGGGTGACCCCGGGGGCAGATATCTGTGGTAGATGTGTGTGGCGCCCCCTTCAGGAGGGTGAGACAGTATTATTATAGTATATATCTTACTCTTAGGTTATATGGGTGACCCCGGGGGCAGATATCTGTGGTAGAGGCAGGTGGCGCCCCCTTCAGGAGGGAGAGACAGTATTATTATAGTATATATATTACTCTTAGGTTATATGGGTGACCCCGGGGGCAGATATCTGTGGTAGATGTGTGTGGCGCCCCCTTCAGGAGGGTGAGACAGTATTATTATAGTATATATCTCACTCTTAGGTTATATGGGTGACCCCGGGGGCAGATATCTGTGGTAGATGTGTGTGGCGCCCCCTTCAGGAGGGTGAGACAGTATTATTATAGTATATATATTACTCTTAGGTTATATGGGTGACCCCGGGGGGCAGATATCTGTGGTAGATGTGTGTGGTGCCCCCTTCAGGAGGGTGAGACAGTATTATTATAGTATATATATTACTCTTAGGTTATATGGGTGACCCCGGGGGCAGATATCTGTGGTAGATGTGTGTGGTGCCCCCTTCAGGAGGGTGAGACAGTATTATTATAGTATATATATTACTCTTAGGTTATATGGGTGACCCCGGGGGCAGATATCTGTGGTAGATGTGTGTGGCGCCCCCTTCAGGAGGATCAGACAGTATTATTATAGTATATATATTACTCTTAGGTTATATGGGTGACCCCGGGGGCAGATATCTGTGGTAGAGGTGTGTGGCGCCCCCTTCAGGAGGGTGAGACAGTATTATTATAGTATATATATTACTCTTAGGTTATATGGGTGACCCCGGGGGCAGATATCTGTGGTAGATGTGTGTGGCGCCCCCTTCAGGAGGGTGAGACAGTATTATTATAGTATATATCTTACTCTTAGGTTATATGGGTGACCCTGGGGGGCAGATATCTGTGGTAGATGTGTGTGGCGCCCCCTTCAGGAGGGTGAGACAGTATTATTATAGTATATATCTTACTCTTAGGTTATATGGGTGACCCCGGGGGCAGATATCTGTGGTAGATGTGTGTGGCGCCCCCTTCAGGAGGGTGAGACAGTATTATTATAGTATATATCTTACTCTTAGGTTATATGGGTGACCCCCGGGGGCAGATATCTGTGGTAGAGGCAGGTGGCGCCCCCTTCAGGAGGGTGAGACAGTATTATTATAGTATATATCTTACTCTTAGGCTATATGGGTGACCCCGGGGGCAGATATCTGTGGTAGATGTGAGTGGCGCCCCCTTCAGGAGGGTGAGACAGTATTATTATAGTATATATCTTACTCTTAGGTTATATGGGTGACCCCGGGGGCAGATATCTGTGGTAGAGGCAGGTGGCGCCCCCTTCAGGAGGGTGAGACAGTATTATTATAGTATATATCTTACTCTTAGGTTATATGGGTGACCCCGGGGACAGATATCTGTGGTAGAGGCAGGTGGTGCCCCCTTCAGGAGGGTGAGACAGTATTATTATAGTATATATCTTACTCTTAGGTTATATAGATGACCCCGGGGGCAGATATCTGTGGTAGAGGCAGGTGGCGCCCCCTTCAGGAGGGTGAGACAGTATTATTATAGTATATATATTACTCTTAGGTTATATGGGTGACCCCGGGGGGCAGATATCTATGGTAGAGGTGTGTGGCGCCCCCTTCAGGAGGGTGAGACAGTATTATTATAGTATATATCTTACTCTTAGGTTATATGGGTGACCCCGGGGGCAGATATCTGTGGTAGAGCCAGGTGGCGCCCCCTTCAGGAGGGTGAGACAGTATTATTATAGTATATATCTTACTCTTAGGTTATATGTCTGACCCCGGGGGCAGATATCTGTGGTACAGGCAGGTGGCGCCCCCTTCAGGAGGGTGAGACAGTATTATTATAGTATATATATTACTCTTAGGTTATATGGGTGACCCCGGGGGCAGATATCTGTGGTAGAGGCAGGTGGCGCCCCCTTCAGGAGGGTGAGACAGTATTATTATAGTATATATCTTACTCTTAGGTTATATGGGTGACCCCGGGGGCAGATATCTGTGGTAGAGGTGTGTGGCGCCCCCTTCAGGAGGGTGAGACAGTATTATTATAGTATATAGCTTACTCTTAGGTTATATGGGTGACCCCCGGGGGCAGATATCTGTGGTAGAGGCAGGTGGCGCCCCCTTCAGGAGGGTGAGACAGTATTATTATAGTATATATATTACTCTTAGGTTATATGGGTGACCCCCGGGGGCAGATATCTGTGGTAGAGGCAGGTGGCGCCCCCTTCAGGAGGGTGAGACAGTATTATTATAGTATATATATTACTCTTAGGTTATATGGGTGACCCCCGGGGGCAGATATCTGTGGTAGAGGCAGGTGGCGCCCCCTTCAGGGGGATGAGACAGTATTATTATAGTATATATATTACTCTTAGGTTATATGGGTGACCCCCGGGGGGCAGATATCTGTGGTAGATGTGAGTGGCGCCCCCTTCAGGAGGGTGAGACAGTATTATTATAGTATATATCTTACTCTTAGGTTATATGGGTGACCCCGGGGGCAGATATCTGTGGTAGAGGCAGGTGGCGCCCCCTTCAGGAGGGTGAGACAGTATTATTATAGTATATATCTTACTCTTAGGTTATATGGGTGACCCCGGGGACAGATATCTGTGGTAGAGGCAGGTGGCGCCCCCTTCAGGAGGGTGAGACAGTATTATTATAGTATATATCTTACTCTTAGGTTATATAGATGACCCCGGGGGCAGATATCTGTGGTAGAGGCAGGTGGCGCCCCCTTCAGGAGGGTGAGACAGTATTATTATAGTATATATATTACTCTTAGGTTATATGGGTGACCCCCGGGGGCAGATATCTGTGGTAGAGGTGTGTGGCGCCCCCTTCAGGAGGGTGAGACAGTATTATTATAGTATATATATTACTCTTAGGTTATATGGGTGACCCCGGGGGCAGATATCTGTGGTAGAGCCAGGTGGCGCCCCCTTCAGGAGGGTGAGACAGTATTATTATAGTATATATCTTACTCTTAGGTTATATGTCTGACCCCGGGGGCAGATATCTGTGGTACAGGCAGGTGGCGCCCCCTTCAGGAGGGTGAGACAGTATTATTATAGTATATATATTACTCTTAGGTTATATGGGTGACCCCGGGGGCAGATATCTGTGGTAGAGGCAGGTGGCGCCCCCTTCAGGAGGGTGAGACAGTATTATTATAGTATATATCTTACTCTTAGGTTATATGGGTGACCCCGGGGGCAGATATCTGTGGTAGAGGTGTGTGGCGCCCCCTTCAGGAGGGTGAGACAGTATTATTATAGTATATAGCTTACTCTTAGGTTATATGGGTGACCCCCGGGGGCAGATATCTGTGGTAGAGGCAGGTGGCGCCCCCTTCAGGAGGGTGAGACAGTATTATTATAGTATATATATTACTCTTAGGTTATATGGGTGACCCCCGGGGGCAGATATCTGTGGTAGAGGCAGGTGGCGCCCCCTTCAGGGGGATGAGACAGTATTATTATAGTATATATATTACTCTTAGGTTATATGGGTGACCCCGGGGGGCAGATATCTGTGGTAGAGGTGTGTGGCGCCCCCTTCAGGAGGGTGAGACAGTATTATTATAGTATATATATTACTCTTAGGTTATATGGGTGACCCCGGGGGCAGATATCTGTGGTAGAGGCAGGTGGCGCCCCCTTCAGGAGGGTGAGACAGTATTATTATAGTATATATCTTACTCTTAGGTTATATGGGTGACCCCGGGGGCAGATAGCTGTGGTAGATGTGTGTGGCGCCCCCTTCAGGAGGGTGAGACAGTATTATTATAGTATATATCTTACTCTTAGGTTATATGGGTGACCCCGGGGGCAGATATCTGTGGTAGAGGCAGGTGGCGCCCCCTTCAGGAGGGTGAGACAGTATTATTATAGTATATATCTTACTCTTAGGTTATATGGGTGACCCCGGGGGCAGATATCTGTGGTAGATGTGTGTGGCGCCCCCTTCAGGAGGGTGAGACAGTATTATTATAGTATATATATTACTCTTAGGTTATATGGGTGACCCCGGGGGCAGATATCTGTGGTAGAGGCAGGTGGCGCCCCCTTCAGGAGGGTGAGACAGTATTATTATAGTATATATCTTACTCTTAGGTTATATGGGTGACCCCGGGGGCAGATATCTGTGGTAGATGTGTGTGGCGCCCCCTTCAGGAGGGTGAGACAGTATTATTACAGTATATATATTACTCTTAGGTTATATAGGTGACCCCGGGGGCAGATATCTGTGGTAGAGGCAGGTGGCGCCCCCTTCAGAAGGGTGAGACAGTATTATTATAGTATATATATTACTCTTAGGTTATATGGGTGACCCCGGGGGGCAGATATCTGTGGTAGAGGTGTGTGGCGCCCCCTTCAGGAGGGTGAGACAGTATTATTATAGTATATATCTTACTCTTAGGTTATATGGGTGACCCCGGGGGCAGATATCTGTGGTAGATGTGTGTGGCGCCCCCTTCAGGAGGGTGAGACAGTATTATTACAGTATATATCTTACTCTTAGGTTATATGGGTGACCCTGGGGGGCAGATATCTGTGGTAGAGGTGAGTGGTGCCCCCTTCAGGAGGGTGAGACAGTATTATTATAGTATATATCTTACTCTTAGGTTATATGGGTGACCCCGGGGGCAGATATCTGTGGTAGAGGCAGGTGGCGCCCCCTTCAGGAGGGTGAGACAGTATTATTATAGTATATATCTTACTCTTAGGTTATATGGGTGACCCCGGGGGCAGATATCTGTGGTAGAGGCAGGTGGCGCCCCCTTCAGGAGGGTGAGACAGTATTATTATAGTATATATCTTACTCTTAGGTTATATGGGTGACCCCGGGGGCAGATATCTGTGGTAGAGGCAGGTGGCGCCCCCTTCAGGAGGGTGAGACAGTATTATTATAGTATATATATTACTCTTAGGTTATATGGGTGACCCCGGGGGCAGATATCTGTGGTAGAGGCAGGTGGCGCCCCCTTCAGGAGGGTGAGACAGTATTATTATAGTATATATCTTACTCTTAGGTTATATGGGTGACCCCGGGGGCAGATATCTGTGGTAGATGTGTGTGGCGCCCCCTTCAGGAGGGTGAGACAGTATTATTATAGTATATATCTTACTCTTAGGTTATATGGGTGACCCCGGGGGCAGATATCTGTGGTAGATGTGTGTGGCGCCCCCTTCAGGAGGGTGAGACAGTATTATTATAGTATATATCTTACTCTTAGGTTATATGGGTGACCCCGGGGGCAGATATCTGTGGTAGATGTGTGTGGCGCCCCCTTCAGGAGGGTGAGACAGTATTATTATAGTATATATCTTACTCTTAGGTTATATGGGTGACCCCGGGGGCAGATATCTGTGGTAGAGGCAGGTGGTGCCCCCTTCAGGAGGGTGAGACAGTATTATTATAGTATATATCTCACTCTTAGGTTATATGGGTGACCCCGGGGGCAGATATCTGTGGTAGAGGCAGGTGGCGCCCCCTTCAGGAGGGTGAGACGGTATTATTATAGTATATATCTTACTCTTAGGTTATATGGGTGACCCCGGGGGGCAGATATCTGTGGTAGATGTGTGTGGCGCCCCCTTCAGGAGGGTGAGACAGTATTATTATAGTATATATATTACTCTTAGGTTATATGGGTGACCCCGGGGGCAGATATCTGTGGTAGAGGAAGGTGGCGCCCCCTTCAGGAGGATGAGACAGTATTATTATAGTATATATCTTACTCTTAGGTTATATGGGTGACCCCGGGGGCAGATATCTGTGGTAGAGCCAGGTGGCGCCCCCTTCAGGAGGGTGAGACAGTATTATTATAGTATATATCTTACTCTTAGGTTATATGTCTGACCCCGGGGGCAGATATCTGTGGTACAGGCAGGTGGCGCCCCCTTCAGGAGGGTGAGACAGTATTATTATAGTATATATATTACTCTTAGGTTATATGGGTGACCCCGGGGGCAGATATCTGTGGTAGAGGCAGGTGGCGCCCCCTTCAGGAGGGTGAGACAGTATTATTATAGTATATATCTTACTCTTAGGTTATATGGGTGACCCCGGGGGCAGATATCTGTGGTAGAGGTGTGTGGCGCCCCCTTCAGGAGGGTGAGACAGTATTATTATAGTATATAGCTTACTCTTAGGTTATATGGGTGACCCCCGGGGGCAGATATCTGTGGTAGAGGCAGGTGGCGCCCCCTTCAGGAGGGTGAGACAGTATTATTATAGTATATATATTACTCTTAGGTTATTTGGGTGACCCCCGGGGGCAGATATCTGTGGTAGAGGCAGGTGGCGCCCCCTTCAGGGGGATGAGACAGTATTATTATAGTATATATATTACTCTTAGGTTATATGGGTGACCCCGGGGGCAGATATCTGTGGTAGATGTGAGTGGCGCCCCCTTCAGGAGGGTGAGACAGTATTATTATAGTATATATATTACTCTTAGGTTATATGGGTGACCCCGGGGGCAGATATCTGTGGTAGAGGCAGGTGGCGCCCCCTTCAGGAGGGTGAGACAGTATTATTATAGTATATATCTTACTCTTAGGTTATATAGATGACCCCGGGGGCAGATATCTGTGGTAGAGGCAGGTGGCGCCCCCTTCAGGAGTGTGAGACAGTATTATTATAGTATATATCTTACTCTTAGGTTATATGGGTGACCCCGGGGGGCAGATATCTGTGGTAGAGGCAGGTGGCGCCCCCTTCAGGAGGGTGAGACAGTATTATTATAGTATATATATTACTCTTAGGTTATATGGGTGACCCCGGGGGGCAGATATCTATGGTAGAGGTGTGTGGCGCCCCCTTCAGGAGGGTGAGACAGTATTATTATAGTATATATATTACTCTTAGGTTATATGGGTGACCCCGGGGGCAGATATCTGTGGTAGAGCCAGGAGGCGCCCCCTTCAGGAGGGTGAGACAGTATTATTATAGTATATATCTTACTCTTAGGTTATATGTCTGACCCCGGGGGCAGATATCTGTGGTACAGGCAGGTGGCGCCCCCTTCAGGAGGGTGAGACAGTATTATTATAGTATATATATTACTCTTAGGTTATATGGGTGACCCCGGGGGCAGATATCTGTGGTAGAGGCAGGTGGCGCCCCCTTCAGGAGGGTGAGACAGTATTATTATAGTATATATCTTACTCTTAGGTTATATGGGTGACCCCGGGGGCAGATATCTGTGGTAGAGGTGTGTGGCGCCCCCTTCAGGAGGGTGAGACAGTATTATTATAGTATATAGCTTACTCTTAGGTTATATGGGTGACCCCCGGGGGCAGATATCTGTGGTAGAGGCAGGTGGCGCCCCCTTCAGGAGGGTGAGACAGTATTATTATAGTATATATATTACTCTTAGGTTATATGGGTGACCCCCGGGGGCAGATATCTGTGGTAGAGGCAGGTGGCGCCCCCTTCAGGGGGATGAGACAGTATTATTATAGTATATATATTACTCTTAGGTTATATGGGTGACCCCGGGGGGCAGATATCTGTGGTAGAGGTGTGTGGCGCCCCCTTCAGGAGGGTGAGACAGTATTATTATAGTATATATATTACTCTTAGGTTATATGGGTGACCCCGGGGGCAGATATCTGTGGTAGAGGCAGGTGGCGCCCCCTTCAGGAGGGTGAGACAGTATTATTATAGTATATATCTTACTCTTAGGTTATATGGGTGACCCCGGGGGCAGATAGCAGTGGTAGATGTGTGTGGCGCCCCCTTCAGGAGGGTGAGACAGTATTATTATAGTATATATCTTACTCTTAGGTTATATGGGTGACCCCGGGGGCAGATATCTGTGGTAGAGGCAGGTGGCGCCCCCTTCAGGAGGGTGAGACAGTATTATTATAGTATATATCTTACTCTTAGGTTATATGGGTGACCCCGGGGGCAGATATCTGTGGTAGATGTGTGTGGCGCCCCCTTCAGGAGGGTGAGACAGTATTATTACAGTATATATCTTACTCTTAGGTTATATGGGTGACCCTGGGGGGCAGATATCTGTGGTAGAGGTGAGTGGTGCCCCCTTCAGGAGGGTGAGACAGTATTATTATAGTATATATCTTACTCTTAGGTTATATGGGTGACCCCGGGGGCAGATATCTGTGGTAGAGGCAGGTGGCGCCCCCTTCAGGAGGGTGAGACAGTATTATTATAGTATATATCTTACTCTTAGGTTATATGGGTGACCCCGGGGGCAGATATCTGTGGTAGAGGCAGGTGGCGCCCCCTTCAGGAGGGTGAGACAGTATTATTATAGTATATATCTTACTCTTAGGTTATATGGGTGACCCCGGGGGCAGATATCTGTGGTAGAGGCAGGTGGCGCCCCCTTCAGGAGGGTGAGACAGTATTATTATAGTATATATATTACTCTTAGGTTATATGGGTGACCCCGGGGGCAGATATCTGTGGTAGAGGCAGGTGGCGCCCCCTTCAGGAGGGTGAGACAGTATTATTATAGTATATATCTTACTCTTAGGTTATATGGGTGACCCCGGGGGCAGATATCTGTGGTAGATGTGTGTGGCGCCCCCTTCAGGAGGGTGAGACAGTATTATTATAGTATATATCTTACTCTTAGGTTATATGGGTGACCCCGGGGGCAGATATCTGTGGTAGATGTGTGTGGCGCCCCCTTCAGGAGGGTGAGACAGTATTATTATAGTATATATCTTACTCTTAGGTTATATGGGTGACCCCGGGGGCAGATATCTGTGGTAGATGTGTGTGGCGCCCCCTTCAGGAGGGTGAGACAGTATTATTATAGTATATATCTTACTCTTAGGTTATATGGGTGACCCCGGGGGCAGATATCTGTGGTAGAGGCAGGTGGTGCCCCCTTCAGGAGGGTGAGACAGTATTATTATAGTATATATCTCACTCTTAGGTTATATGGGTGACCCCGGGGGCAGATATCTGTGGTAGAGGCAGGTGGCGCCCCCTTCAGGAGGGTGAGACGGTATTATTATAGTATATATCTTACTCTTAGGTTATATGGGTGACCCCGGGGGGCAGATATCTGTGGTAGATGTGTGTGGCGCCCCCTTCAGGAGGGTGAGACAGTATTATTATAGTATATATATTACTCTTAGGTTATATGGGTGACCCCGGGGGCAGATATCTGTGGTAGAGGCAGGTGGCGCCCCCTTCAGGAGAATGAGACAGTATTATTATAGTATATATCTTACTCTTAGGTTATATGGGTGACCCCGGGGGCAGATATCTGTGGTAGAGGCAGGTGGCGCCCCCTTCAGGAGGGTGAGACAGTATTATTATAGTATATATATTACTCTTAGGTTATATGGGTGACCCCGGGGGCAGATATCTGTGGTAGATGTGTGTGGCACCCCCTTCAGGAGGGTGAGACAGTATTATTATAGTATATATCTTACTCTTAGGTTATATGGGTGACCCCGGGGGCAGATATCTGTGGTAGATGTGTGTGGCGCCCCCTTCAGGAGGGTGAGACAGTATTATTATAGTATATATCTTACTCTTAGGTTATATGGGTGACCCCGGGGGCAGATATCTGTGGTAGATGTGTGTGGCGCCCCCTTCAGGAGGGTGAGACAGTATTATTATAGTATATATCTTACTCTTAGGTTATATGGGTGACCCCGGGGGTAGATATCTGTGGTAGAGGCAGGTGGCGCCCCCTTCAGGAGGGTGAGACAGTATTATTATAGTATATATATTACTCTTAGGTTATATGGGTGACCCCGGGGGCAGATATCTGTGGTAGAGGTGTGTGGCGCCCCCTTCAGGAGGGTGAGACAGTATTATTATAGTATATATCTTACTCTTAGGTTATATGGGTGACCCCCGGGGGCAGATATCTGTGGTAGATGTGTGTGGTGCCCCCTTCAGGAGGGTGAGACAGTATTATTATAGTATATATATTACTCTTAGGTTATATGGGTGACCCCGGGGGCAGATATCTGTGGTAGATGTGTGTGGCGCCCCCTTCAGGAGGGTGAGACAGTATTATTATAGTATATATCTTACTCTTAGGTTATATGGGTGACCCCCGGGGGCAGATATCTGTGGTAGATGTGTGTGGTGCCCCCTTCAGGAGGGTGAGACAGTATTATTATAGTATATATATTACTCTTAGGTTATATGGGTGACCCCGGGGGCAGATATCTGTGGTAGATGTGTGTGGCGCCCCCTTCAGGAGGGTGAGACAGTATTATTATAGTATATATATTACTCTTAGGTTATATGGGTGACCCCGGGGGCAGATATCTGTGGTAGAGGTGTGTGGCGCCCCCTTCAGGAGGGTGAGACAGTATTATTATAGTATATATCTTACTCCTAGGTTATATGGGTGACCCCGGGGGCAGATATCTGTGGTAGATGTGAGTGGCGCCCCCTTCAGGAGGGTGAGACAGTATTATTACAGTATATATCTTACTCTTAGGTTATATGGGTGACCCTGGGGGGCAGATATCTGTGGTAGAGGCAGGTGGCGCCCCCTTCAGGAGGGTGAGACAGTATTATTATAGTATATATCTTACTCTTAGGTTATATGGGTGACCCCGGGGGCAGATATCTGTGGTAGATGTGAGTGGCGCCCCCTTCAGGAGGGTGAGACAGTATTATTATAGTATATATCTTACTCCTAGGTTATATGGGTGACCCCGGGGGCAGATATCTGTGGTAGATGTGAGTGGCGCCCCCTTCAGGAGGGTGAGACAGTATTATTACAGTATATATCTTACTCTTAGGTTATATGGGTGACCCTGGGGGGCAGATATCTGTGGTAGAGGTGAGTGGTGCCCCCTTCAGGAGGGTGAGACAGTATTATTATAGTATATATCTTACTCTTAGGTTATATGGGTGACCCCGGGGGCAGATATCTGTGGTAGATGTGTGTGGCGCCCCCTTCAGGAGGGTGAGACAGTATTATTATAGTATATATATTACTCTTAGGTTATATGGGTGACCCCGGGGGCAGATATCTGTGGTAGAGGCAGGTGGCGCCCCCTTCAGGAGGGTGAGACAGTATTATTATAGTATATATATTACTCTTAGGTTATATGGGTGACCCCGGGGGCAGATATCTGTGGTAGATGTGTGTGGCGCCCCCTTCAGGAGGGTGAGACAGTATTATTATAGTATATATATTACTCTTAGGTTATATGGGTGACCCTGGGGGGCAGATATCTGTGGTAGAGGTGAGTGGTGCCCCCTTCAGGAGGGTGAGACAGTATTATTATAGTATATATATTACTCTTAGGTTATATGGGTGACCCCGGGGGCAGATATCTGTGGTAGATGTGTGTGGCGCCCCCTTCAGGAGGGTGAGACAGTATTATTATAGTATATATCTTACTCTTAGGTTATATAGATGACCCCGGGGGCAGATATCTGTGGTAGAGGCAGGTGGCGCCCCCTTCAGGAGGGTGAGACAGTATTATTATAGTATATATCTTACTCTTAGGTTATATGGGTGACCCCGGGGGGTAGATATCTGTGGTAGATGTGTGTGGCGCCCCCTTCAGGAGGGTGAGACAGTATTATTATAGTATATATCTTACTCTTAGGTTATATGGGTGACCCCGGGGGCAGATATCTGTGGTAGATGTGTGTGGCGCCCCCTTCAGGAGGGTGAGGCAGTATTATTATAGTATATATATTACTCTTAGGTTATATGGGTGACCCCGGGGGCAGATATCTGTGGTAGAGGCAGGTGGCGCCCCCTTCAGGAGGGTGAGACAGTATTATTATAGTATATATCTTACTCTTAGGTTATATGGGTGACCCTGGGGGTAGATATCTGTGGTAGATGTGTGTGGCGCCCCCTTCAGGAGGGTGAGACAGTATTATTATAGTATATATATTACTCTTAGGTTATATGGGTGACCCCGGGGGCAGATATCTGTGGTAGAGGCAGGTGGCGCCCCCTTCAGGAGGGTGAGACAGTATTATTATAGTATATATCTTACTCTTAGGTTATATGGGTGACCCCGGGGGGCAGATATCTGTGGTAGAGGCAGGTGGCGCCCCCTTCAGGAGGGTGAGACAGTATTATTATAGTATATATCTTACTCTTAGGTTATATGGGTGACCCCGGGGGGCAGATATCTGTGGTAGAGGCAGGTGGCGCCCCCTTCAGGAGGGTGAGACAGTATTATTATAGTATATATCTTACTCTTAGGTTATATGGGTGACCCCGGGGGCAGATATCTGTGGTAGATGTGTGTGGCGCCCCCTTCAGGAGGGTGAAACAGTATTATTATAGTATATATCTTACTCTTAGGTTATATGGGTGACCCCGGGGGCAGATATCTGTGGTAGAGGCAGGTGGCGCCCCCTTCAGGAGGGTGAGACAGTATTATTATAGTATATATCTTACTCTTAGGTTATATAGGTGACCCCGGGGGCAGATATCTGTGGTAGAGGCAGGTGGCGCCCCCTTCAGGAGGGTGAGACAGTATTATTATAGTATATATCTTACTCTTAGGTTATATGGGTGACCCCGGGGGCAGATATCTGTGGTAGATGTGTGTGGCGCCCCCTTCAGGGGGATGAGACAGTATTATTATAGTATATATCTTACTCTTAGGTTATATGGGTGACCCCGGGGGCAGATATCTGTGGTAGATGTGTGTGGCGCCCCCTTCAGGGGGATGAGACAGTATTATTATAGTATATATCTTACTCTTAGGTTATATAGGTGACCCCGGGGGCAGATATCTGTGGTAGAGGCAGGTGGCGCCCCCTTCAGGAGGGTGAGACAGTATTATTATAGTATATATATTACTCTTAGGTTATATGGGTGACCCCGGGGGGCAGATATCTGTGGTAGAGGCAGGTGGCGCCCCCTTCAGGAGGGTGAGACAGTATTATTATAGTATATATCTTACTCTTAGGTTATATGGGTGACCCCGGGGGCAGATATCTGTGGTAGAGGCAGGTGGCGCCCCCTTCAGGAGGGTGAGACAGTATTATTATAGTATATATCTTACTCTTAGGTTATATGGGTGACACCGGGGGCAGATATCTGTGGTAGAGGCAGGTGGCGCCCCCTTCAGGAGGGTGAGACAGTATTATTATAGTATATATCTTACTCTTAGGTTATATGGGTGACCCCGGGGGGCAGATATCTGTGGTAGAGGCAGGTGGCGCCCCCTTCAGGGGGATGAGACAGTATTATTATAGTATATATCTTACTCTTAGGTTATATGGGTGACACCGGGGGCAGATATCTGTGGTAGAGGCAGGTGGCGCCCCCTTCAGGAGGGTGAGACAGTATTATTATAGTATATATCTTACTCGTAGGTTATATGGGTGACCCCGGGGGCAGATATCTGTGGTAGAGGTGTGTGGTGCCCCCTTCAGGAGGGTGAGACAGTATTATTATAGTATATATCTTACTCTTAGGTTATATGGGTGACCCCGGGGGGCAGATATCTGTGGTAGATGTGTGTGGCACCCCCTTCAGGAGGGTGAGACAGTATTATTATAGTATATATCTTACTCTTAGGTTATATGGGTGACCCCGGGGGTAGATATCTGTGGTAGAGGCAGGTGGCGCCCCCTTCAGGAGGGTGAGACAGTATTATTATAGTATATATATTACTCTTAGGTTATATGGGTGACCCCGGGGGCAGATATCTGTGGTAGAGGTGTGTGGCGCCCCCTTCAGGAGGGTGAGACAGTATTATTATAGTATATATCTTACTCTTAGGTTATATGGGTGACCCCGGGGGCAGATATCTGTGGTAGAGGCAGGTGGCGCCCCCTTCAGGAGGGTGAGACAGTATTATTATAGTATATATCTTACTCTTAGGTTATATGGGTGACCCCGGGGGCAGATATCTGTGGTAGAGGCAGGTGGCGCCCCCTTCAGGAGGGTGAGACAGTATTATTATAGTATATATATTACTCTTAGGTTATATGGGTGACCCCCGGGGGCAGATATCTGTGGTAGATGTGTGTGGCGCCCCCTTCAGGAGGGTGAGACAGTATTATTATAGTATATATATTACTCTTAGGTTATATGGGTGACCCCGGGGGCAGATATCTGTGGTAGAGGCAGGTGGCGCCCCCTTCAGGAGGGTGAGACAGTATTATTATAGTATATATCTTACTCTTAGGTTATATGGGTGACCCCGGGGGCAGATATCTGTGGTAGAGGCAGGTGGCGCCCCCTTCAGGAGGGTGAGACAGTATTATTATAGTATATATATTACTCTTAGGTTATATGGGTGACCCCGGGGGCAGATATCTGTGGTAGAGGCAGGTGGCGCCCCCTTCAGGAGGGTGAGACAGTATTATTATAGTATATATCTTACTCTTAGGTTATATGGGTGACCCCGGGGGCAGATATCTGTGGTAGATGTGTGTGGCGCCCCCTTCAGGAGGGTGAGACAGTATTATTATAGTATATATCTTACTCTTAGGTTATATGGGTGACCCCGGGGGTAGATATCTGTGGTAGATGTGTGTGGCGCCCCCTTCAGGAGGGTGAGACAGTATTATTATAGTATATATCTTACTCTTAGGTTATATGGGTGACCCCGGGGGCAGATATCTGTGGTAGATGTGTGTGGCGCCCCCTTCAGGAGGGTGAGACAGTATTATTATAGTATATATCTTACTCTTAGGTTATATGGGTGACCCCGGGGGCAGATATCTGTGGTAGATGTGTGTGGCGCCCCCTTCAGGAGGGTGAGACAGTATTATTATAGTATATATCTTACTCTTAGGTTATATGGGTGACCCCGGGGGCAGATATCTGTGGTAGATGTGTGTGGCGCCCCCTTCAGGAGGGTGAGACAGTATTATTATAGTATATATCTTACTCTTAGGTTATATGGGTGACCCCGGGGGCAGATATCTGTGGTAGAGGCAGGTGGTGCCCCCTTCAGGAGGGTGAGACAGTATTATTATAGTATATATCTCACTCTTAGGTTATATGGGTGACCCCGGGGGCAGATATCTGTGGTAGAGGCAGGTGGCGCCCCCTTCAGGAGGGTGAGACGGTATTATTATAGTATATATCTTACTCTTAGGTTATATGGGTGACCCCGGGGGGCAGATATCTGTGGTAGATGTGTGTGGCGCCCCCTTCAGGAGGGTGAGACAGTATTATTATAGTATATATATTACTCTTAGGTTATATGGGTGACCCCGGGGGCAGATATCTGTGGTAGAGGAAGGTGGCGCCCCCTTCAGGAGGATGAGACAGTATTATTATAGTATATATCTTACTCTTAGGTTATATGGGTGACCCCGGGGGCAGATATCTGTGGTAGAGCCAGGTGGCGCCCCCTTCAGGAGGGTGAGACAGTATTATTATAGTATATATCTTACTCTTAGGTTATATGTCTGACCCCGGGGGCAGATATCTGTGGTACAGGCAGGTGGCGCCCCCTTCAGGAGGGTGAGACAGTATTATTATAGTATATATATTACTCTTAGGTTATATGGGTGACCCCGGGGGCAGATATCTGTGGTAGAGGCAGGTGGCGCCCCCTTCAGGAGGGTGAGACAGTATTATTATAGTATATATCTTACTCTTAGGTTATATGGGTGACCCCGGGGGCAGATATCTGTGGTAGAGGTGTGTGGCGCCCCCTTCAGGAGGGTGAGACAGTATTATTATAGTATATAGCTTACTCTTAGGTTATATGGGTGACCCCCGGGGGCAGATATCTGTGGTAGAGGCAGGTGGCGCCCCCTTCAGGAGGGTGAGACAGTATTATTATAGTATATATATTACTCTTAGGTTATATGGGTGACCCCCGGGGGCAGATATCTGTGGTAGAGGCAGGTGACGCCCCCTTCAGGGGGATGAGACAGTATTATTATAGTATATATATTACTCTTAGGTTATATGGGTGACCCCGGGGGCAGATATCTGTGGTAGATGTGTGTGGCGCCCCCTTCAGGAGGGTGAGACAGTATTATTATAGTATATATATTACTCTTAGGTTATATGGGTGACCCCCGGGGGCAGATATCTGTGGTAGAGGCAGGTGACGCCCCCTTCAGGGGGATGAGACAGTATTATTATAGTATATATATTACTCTTAGGTTATATGGGTGACCCCGGGGGCAGATATCTGTGGTAGATGTGAGTGGCGCCCCCTTCAGGAGGGTGAGACAGTATTATTATAGTATATATCTTACTCTTAGGTTATATGGGTGACCCCGGGGGCAGATATCTGTGGTAGAGGCAGGTGGCGCCCCCTTCAGGAGGGTGAGACAGTATTATTATAGTATATATCTTACTCTTAGGTTATATGGGTGACCCCGGGGACAGATATCTGTGGTAGAGGCAGGTGGTGCCCCCTTCAGGAGGGTGAGACAGTATTATTATAGTATATATCTTACTCTTAGGTTATATAGATGACCCCGGGGGCAGATATCTGTGGTAGAGGCAGGTGGCGCCCCCTTCAGGAGTGTGAGACAGTATTATTATAGTATATATATTACTCTTAGGTTATATGGGTGACCCCGGGGGCAGATATCTGTGGTAGAGGCAGGTGGCGCCCCCTTCAGGAGGGTGAGACAGTATTATTATAGTATATATATTACTCTTAGGTTATATGGGTGACCCCGGGGGCAGATATCTGTGGTAGAGCCAGGAGGCGCCCCCTTCAGGAGGGTGAGACAGTATTATTATAGTATATATCTTACTCTTAGGTTATATGTCTGACCCCGGGGGCAGATATCTGTGGTACAGGCAGGTGGCGCCCCCTTCAGGAGGGTGAGACAGTATTATTATAGTATATATATTACTCTTAGGTTATATGGGTGACCCCGGGGGCAGATATCTGTGGTAGAGGCAGGTGGCGCCCCCTTCAGGAGGGTGAGACAGTATTATTATAGTATATATCTTACTCTTAGGTTATATGGGTGACCCCGGGGGCAGATATCTGTGGTAGAGGTGTGTGGCGCCCCCTTCAGGAGGGTGAGACAGTATTATTATAGTATATATATTACTCTTAGGTTATATGGGTGACCCCGGGGGGCAGATATCTGTGGTAGAGGCAGGTGGCGCCCCCTTCAGGAGGGTGAGACAGTATTATTATAGTATATAGCTTACTCTTAGGTTATATGGGTGACCCCCGGGGGCAGATATCTGTGGTAGAGGCAGGTGGCGCCCCCTTCAGGAGGGTGAGACAGTATTATTATAGTATATATATTACTCTTAGGTTATATGGGTGACCCCCGGGGGCAGATATCTGTGGTAGAGGCAGGTGGCGCCCCCTTCAGGGGGATGAGACAGTATTATTATAGTATATATATTACTCTTAGGTTATATGGGTGACCCCGGGGGGCAGATATCTGTGGTAGAGGTGTGTGGCGCCCCCTTCAGGAGGGTGAGACAGTATTATTATAGTATATATATTACTCTTAGGTTATATGGGTGACCCCGGGGGCAGATATCTGTGGTAGAGGCAGGTGGCGCCCCCTTCAGGAGGGTGAGACAGTATTATTATAGTATATATCTTACTCTTAGGTTATATGGGTGACCCCGGGGGCAGATAGCTGTGGTAGATGTGTGTGGCGCCCCCTTCAGGAGGGTGAGACAGTATTATTATAGTATATATCTTACTCTTAGGTTATATGGGTGACCCCGGGGGCAGATATCTGTGGTAGAGGCAGGTGGCGCCCCCTTCAGGAGGGTGAGACAGTATTATTATAGTATATATCTTACTCTTAGGTTATATGGGTGACCCCGGGGGCAGATATCTGTGGTAGATGTGTGTGGCGCCCCCTTCAGGAGGGTGAGACAGTATTATTACAGTATATATATTACTCTTAGGTTATATAGGTGACCCCGGGGGCAGATATCTGTGGTAGAGGCAGGTGGCGCCCCCTTCAGGAGGGTGAGACAGTATTATTATAGTATATATATTACTCTTAGGTTATATAGATGACCCCGGGGGCAGATATCTGTGGTAGAGGTGTGTGGCGCCCCCTTCAGGAGGGTGAGACAGTATTATTATAGTATATATCTTACTCTTAGGTTATATGGGTGACCCCGGGGGCAGATATCTGTGGTAGATGTGTGTGGCGCCCCCTTCAGGAGGGTGAGACAGTATTATTATAGTATATATCTTACTCTTAGGTTATATGGGTGACCCCGGGGGCAGATATCTGTGGTAGATGTGTGTGGCGCCCCCTTCAGGAGGGTGAGACAGTATTATTATAGTATATATCTTACTCTTAGGTTATATGGGTGACCCCGGGGGCAGATATCTGTGGTAGAGGCAGGTGGCGCCCCCTTCAGGAGGGTGAGACAGTATTATTATAGTATATATCTTACTCTTAGGTTATATGGGTGACCCCGGGGGCAGATATCTGTGGTATATGTGTGTGGCGCCCCCTTCAGGAGGGTGAGACAGTATTATTATAGTATATATCTTACTCTTAGGTTATATGGGTGACCCCGGGGGCAGATATCTGTGGTAGAGGCAGGTGGCGCCCCCTTCAGGAGGGTGAGACAGTATTATTATAGTATATATCTTACTCTTAGGTTATATGGGTGACCCCAGGGGCAGATATCTGTGGTAGATGTGTGTGGCGCCCCCTTCAGGAGGGTGAGACAGTATTATTATAGTATATATCTTACTCTTAGGTTATATGGGTGACCCCGGGGGCAGATATCTGTGGTAGAGGTGTGTGGCGCCCCCTTCAGGAGGGTGAGACAGTATTATTATAGTATATATCTTACTCTTAGGTTATATGGGTGACCCCGGGGGGTAGATATCTGTGGTAGATGTGTGTGGCGCCCCCTTCAGGAGGGTGAGACAGTATTATTATAGTATATATATTACTCTTAGGTTATATGGGTGACCCCGGGGGCAGATATCTGTGGTAGAGGCAGGTGGCGCCCCCTTCAGGAGGGTGAGACAGTATTATTATAGTATATATCTTACTCTTAGGTTATATGGGTGACCCCGGGGGCAGATATCTGTGGTAGATGTGTGTGGCGCCCCCTTCAGGAGGGTGAGACAGTATTATTATAGTATATATCTTACTCTTAGGTTATATGGGTGACCCCGGGGGGCAGATATCTGTGGTAGAGGTGAGTGGCGCCCCCTTCAGGAGGGTGAGACAGTATTATTATAGTATATATCTTACTCTTAGGTTATATGGGTGACCCCGGGGGGCAGATATCTGTGGTAGAGGTGAGTGGCGCCCCCTTCAGGAGGGTGAGACAGTATTATTATAGTATATATCTTACTCTTAGGTTATATGGGTGACCCCGGGGGGCAGATATCTGTGGTAGATGTGTGTGGCGCCCCCTTCAGGAGGGTGAGACAGTATTATTATAGTATATATCTTACTCTTAGGTTATATGGGTGACCCCGGGGGGCAGATATCTGTGGTAGAGGCAGGTGGCGCCCCCTTTAGGAGGGTGAGACAGTATTATTACAGTATATATATTACTCTTAGGTTATATGGGTGACCCCGGGGGCAGATATCTGTGGTAGAGGTGAGTGGCGCCCCCTTCAGGAGGGTGAGACAGTATTATTATAGTATATATCTTACTCTTAGGTTATATGGGTGACCCCGGGGGCAGATATCTGTGGTAGAGGCAGGTGGCGCCCCCTTCAGGAGGGTGAGACAGTATTATTATAGTATATATCTTACTCTTAGGTTATATGGGTGACCCCGGGGGGCAGATATCTGTGGTAGAGGCAGGTGGCGCCCCCTTCAGGAGGGTGAGACAGTATTATTATAGTATATATATTACTCTTAGGTTATATGGGTGACCCCGGGGGCAGATATCTGTGGTAGAGGTGTGTGGCGCCCCCTTCAGGAGGGTGAGACAGTATTATTATAGTATATATATTACTCTTAGGTTATATGGGTGACCCCGGGGGTAGATATCTGTGGTAGATGTGTGTGGCGCCCCCTTCAGGAGGGTGAGACAGTATTATTACAGTATATATATTACTCTTAGGTTATATGGGTGACCCCGGGGGCAGATATCTGTGGTAGACGCAGGTGGCGCCCCCTTCAGGAGGGTGAGACAGTATTATTATAGTATATATATTACTCTTAGGTTATATGGGTGACCCCCGGGGGCAGATATCTGTGGTAGATGTGTCTGGCGCCCCCTTCAGGAGGGTGAGACAGTATTATTATAGTATATATATTACTCTTAGGTTATATGGGTGACCCCGGGGGCAGATATCTGTGGTAGATGTGTGTGGCGCCCCCTTCAGGAGGGTGAGACAGTATTATTATAGTATATATCTTACTCTTAGGTTATATGGGTGACCCCGGGGGGCAGATATCTGTGGTAGAGGTGTGTGGCGCCCCCTTCAGGAGGGTGAGACAGTATTATTATAGTATATATCTTACTCTTAGGTTATATGGGTGACCCCGGGGGCAGATATCTGTGGTAGATGTGTGTGGCGCCCCCTTCAGGAGGGTGAGACAGTATTATTACAGTATATATATTACTCTTAGGTTATATGAGTGACCCCGGGGGCAGATATCTGTGGTAGAGGCAGGTGGCGCCCCCTTCAGGAGGGTGAGACAGTATTATTATAGTATATATCTTACTCTTAGGTTATATGGGTGACCCCGGGGGCAGATATCTGTGGTAGATGTGTGTGGCGCCCCCTTCAGGAGGGTGAGACAGTATTATTATAGTATATATCTTACTCTTAGGTTATATGGGTGACCCCGGGGGCAGATATCTGTGGTAGATGTGTGTGGCGCCCCCTTCAGGAGGGTGAGACAGTATTATTATAGTATATATATTACTCTTAGGTTATATGGGTGACCCCGGGGGCAGATATCTGTGGTAGATGTGTGTGGCGCCCCCTTCAGGAGGGTGAGGCAGTATTATTATAGTATATATCTTACTCCTAGGTTATATGGGTGACCCCGGGGGCAGATATCTGTGGTAGAGGCAGGTGGCGCCCCCTTCAGGAGGGTGAGACAGTATTATTATAGTATATATCTTACTCTTAGGTTATATGGGTGACCCCGGGGGCAGATATCTGTGGTAGATGTGTGTGGCGCCCCCTTCAGGAGGGTGAGACAGTATTATTATAGTATATATATTACTCTTAGGTTATATAGGTGACCCCGGGGGCAGATATCTGTGGTAGATGTGTGTGGCGCCCCCTTCAGGAGGGTGAGACAGTATTATTATAGTATATATATTACTCTTAGGTTATATAGGTGACCCCGGGGGCAGATATCTGTGGTAGAGGTGTGTGGCGCCCCCTTCAGGAGGGTGAGACAGTATTATTATAGTATATATCTTACTCTTAGGTTATATGGGTGACCCCGGGGGGCAGATATCTGTGGTAGAGGTGTGTGGCGCCCCCTTCAGGAGGGTGAGACAGTATTATTATAGTATATATCTTACTCTTAGGTTATATGGGTGACCCCGGGGGGCAGATATCTGTGGTAGAGGCAGGTGGTGCCCCCTTCAGGAGGGTGAGACAGTATTATTATAGTATATAGCTTACTCTTAGGTTATATGGGTGACCCCGGGGGTAGATATCTGTGGTAGAGGTGTGTGGCGCCCCCTTCAGGAGGGTGAGACAGTATTATTATAGTATATATATTACTCTTAGGTTATATGGGTGACCCCGGGGGCAGATATCTGTGGTAGAGGCAGGTGGCGCCCCCTTCAGGAGGGTGAGACAGTATTATTATAGTATATATCTTACTCTTAGGTTATATGGGTGACCCCGGGGGCAGATATCTGTGGTAGAGGTGTGTGGCGCCCCCTTCAGGAGGGTGAGACAGTATTATTATAGTATATATATTACTCTTAGGTTATATGGGTGACCCCGGGGGCAGATATCTGTGGTAGATGTGAGTGGCGCCCCCTTCAGGAGGGTGAGACAGTATTATTATAGTATATATATTACTCTTAGGTTATATGGGTGACCCCGGGGGCAGATATCTGTGGTAGAGGTGTGTGGCGCCCCCTTCAGGAGGGTGAGACAGTATTATTATAGTATATATCTTACTCTTAGGTTATATGGGTGACCCCGGGGGGCAGATATCTGTGGTAGATGTGAGTGGCGCCCCCTTCAGGAGGGTGAGACAGTATTATTATAGTATATATCTTACTCTTAGGTTATATGGGTGACCCCGGGGGCAGATATCTGTGGTAGAGGCAGGTGGCGCCCCCTTCAGGAGGGTGAGACAGTATTATTATAGTATATATCTTACTCTTAGGTTATATAGATGACCCCGGGGGCAGATATCTGTGGTAGAGGCAGGTGGCGCCCCCTGGCTGTCATGTAATGCAGATTTCTCTCACATCATGGAGGATAATCCTGAGCCCAGGAGCTGACACTCTCCCCTGTGCCATGTATCCCTGTGCTGCGTGCTCTCCCTGGCAGCCATCATGATGTGACGTGTGAGGCTGTGTGCCGGGCACAGGGTGTAGTGATGGGTGACAGCCTGCACCCACAGGGTGCTGCACTGATATACGGTGTATATATATTGTATGTATGAATAATATATAGGGCTCCAGCCCCCCGCCCATCCCCCTCCTTCCTCCCCGCCCCTCCCCCTCCGCAGAGCCCCGGATGTCAGTGACGTCAGTGAGAGCCATCTTTTGTCAGGAGCTGGAGAAGAAGGAGCTGCAGCAGCACCAGAGCCTGAACAGCACCCTGCAAGATGTGAGTGTCCTGCACCCTGCACCCCGCACCCTGCACCCACACACAGCACACAGGGAGGGCCCTGCACCCACACACAGCACCCCTGCATCACATGCTGGACACCACAGACACCCATAGGCGTGGATGTCCCCTGCACCAAGGTGTGACACACGCACACACTGCAGCCAGCCTGGGCTACACGCACACACCGCAGCCCAGGCCTGTGTCACCCCCATGTCACAGCATCACACCGTCACCTGCCCCCAGCAGCACACCGACATCTGCCCCCAGCGTCACCTGCCCCCATGTCACAGCATCACACCGACATCTGCCCCCAGCATCATCTACCCCGATGTCACAGCATTACACCGACATCTGCCCCCAGCGTCATCTACCCCGATGTCACAGCATTACACCGACATCTGCCCCCAGCATCATCTACCCCGATGTCACAGCATTACACCGACATCTGCCCCCAGCGTCACCTGCCCCCATGTCACAGCACCACACCGTCATCTGCCCCCAGCAGCACACCGACATCTGCCCCCAGCGTCAACTGCCCCCATGTCACACCAACATCTGCCCCAGCATCACCTGCCCCCAGCGTCACACCGACATCTGCCCCCAGCATCACACCGACATCTGCCCCCAGCATCACACCGACATCTGCCCCCAGCATCACACCGACATCTGCCCCCAGCATCACACCGACATCTGCCCCCAGCATCACACCGACATCTGCCCCCAGCATCACACCGACATCTGCCCCCAGCATCACACCGACATCTGCCCCCAGCATCACACCGACATCTGCCCCCAGCATCACACCGACATCTGCCCCCAGCATCACACCGACATCTGCCCCCAGCATCACACCGACATCTGCCCCCAGCATCACACCGACATCTGCCCCCAGCATCACACCGACATCTGCCCCCAGCATCACACCGACATCTGCCCCCAGCATCACACCGACATCTGCCCCCAGCATCACACCGACATCTGCCCCCAGCATCACACCGACATCTGCCCCCAGCATCACACCGACATCTGCCCCCAGCATCACACCGACATCTGCCCCCAGCATCACCGACATCTGCCCCAGCATCACCTGCCCCCAGCATCACACCGACATCTGCCCCCAGCATCACACCGACATCTGCCCCCAGCATCACACTGACATCTGCCCCCAGCATCACACCGACATCTGCCCCCAGCATCACCGACATCTGCCCCCAGCATCACCGACATCTGCCCCCAGCATCACCGACATCTGCCCCAGCATCACCTGCCCCCAGCATCACACCGACATCTGCCCCCATGTCACAGCATCACACCGCCATCTGCCCCCAGCATCACACCGACATCTGCCCCCAGCATCACACCGACATCTGCCCCCAGCATCACACCGACATCTGCCCCCAGCATCACACCGACATCTGCCCCCAGCATCACACCGACATCTGCCCCCAGCATCACCGACATCTGCCCCCAGCATCACCGACATCTGCCCCAGCATCACACCGACATCTGCCCCCAGCATCACACCGACATCTGCCCCCAGCATCACACCGACATCTGCCCCCAGCATCACACCGACATCTGCCCCCAGCATCACACCGACATCTGCCCCCAGCATCACACCGACATCTGCCCCCAGCATCACACCGACATCTGCCCCCAGCATCACACCGACATCTGCCCCCAGCATCACACCGACATCTGCCCCCAGCATCACACCGACATCTGCCCCCAGCATCACACCGACATCTGCCCCCAGCATCACACCGACATCTGCCCCCAGCATCACACCGACATCTGCCCCCAGCATCACACCGACATCTGCCCCCAGCATCACACCGACATCTGCCCCCAGCATCACACCGACATCTGCCCCCAGCATCACACCGACATCTGCCCCCAGCATCACACCGACATCTGCCCCCAG
Organism: Engystomops pustulosus; assembly: GCF_040894005.1. Taxonomy (NCBI): domain Eukaryota; kingdom Metazoa; phylum Chordata; class Amphibia; order Anura; family Leptodactylidae; genus Engystomops; species Engystomops pustulosus. The sequence continues at coordinate 214,136,466 of NC_092414.1, forward strand.
CATCACACCGACATCTGCCCCCAGCATCACCGACATCTGCCCCAGCATCACCTGCCCCCAGCATCACACCGACATCTGCCCCCAGCATCACACCGACATCTGCCCCCAGCATCACACCGACATCTGCCCCCAGCATCACACCGACATCTGCCCCCAGCATCACCGACATCTGCCCCCAGCATCACCGACATCTGCCCCCAGCATCACCGACATCTGCCCCAGCATCACCTGCCCCCAGCATCACACCGACATCTGCCCCCATGTCACAGCATCACACCGACATCTGCCCCCAGCATCACCGACATCTGCCCCAGCATCACCTGCCCCCAGCATCACACCGACATCTGCCCCCATGTCACAGCATCACACCGCCATCTACAGCCCCAGTGTCCCCTTACAGCATCATCTACCCCAATATCACACCTTCATCTACCCCCAGTGTCATCACTCACTGTCATCTACCCCAGTGTCACCCAACAACATCCGCTACCTCCAATGTCACATTGTTATCTGCCCCAGAGTCAGCCCACATTGTTATCTGCCCCAGAGTCAGCCCACATTGTTATCTGCCCCAGAGTCAGCCCACATTGTTATCTGCCCCAGAGTCAGCCCACATTGTTATCTGCCCCAGAGTCAGCCCACATTGTTATCTGCCCCAGAGTCAGCCCACATTGTTATCTGCCCCCTTAACACGCCGCCATCTGCCCCAGTGTTGATCTACACCATAATCTCTCCTAGTATCCGCTGCATCATTTCCTGCTTTAGTGTCTCCCTACACCATCGCCTGCCCCAGTTACACCCTACCAACATCTGCCCCGGTGTCCCTCCACAACTTTACATGCCCCGTTTCACAGTCATCTACCCCATTGTTGGCCCTCGTTGTCACCTGCCCCAGTGTCACACACTGGGTTCCCCAACAACACACCAAGCCAGCCTCAGCCCTGCACCCTGCCGGTGTCACCCATCTATATACAGTGCACCCAGCTACAGCCTAATGTCACCCATCTATATACAGTGCACCCAGCTACACCCTAATGTCACCCATCTATATACAGTGCACCCAACTACAGCCTAATGTCACCCATCTATATACAGTTCACCCAGCTACAGCCTAATGTCACCCATCTATGTACAGTGCACCCAACTACACCCTAATGTCACCCATCTATATACAGTGCACCCAACTACAGCCTAATGTCACCCATCTATATACAGTGCACCCAGCTACAGCCTAATGTCACCCATCTATATACAGTGCACCCAGCTACAGCCTAATGTCACCCATCTATATACAGTGCACCCATCTACAGCCTAATGTCACCCATCTATGTACAGTGCACCCAACTACACCCTAATGTCACCCATCTATATACAGTGCACCCAGCTACAGCCTAATGTCACCCATCTATATACAGTGCACCCAGCTACAGCCTAATGTCACCCATCTATATACAGTGCACCCAGCTACAGCCTAATGTCACCCATCTATGTACAGTGCACCCAACTACACCCAAATGTCACCCATCTATATACAGTGCACCCAGCTACAGCCTAATGTCACCCATCTATATACAGTTCACCCAGCTACAGCCTAATGTCACCCATCTATATACAGTGCACCCAGCTACAGCCTAATGTCACCCATCTATATACAGTGCACCCAGCTACACCCTAATGTCACCCAACTATATACAGTGCACCCAACTATAGCCTAATGTCACCCATCTATATACAGTGCACCCAGCTACAGCCTAATGTCACCCATCTATATACAGTGCACCCAGCTACACCCTAATGTCACCCAACTATATACAGTGCACCCAACTATAGCCTAATGTCACCCATCTATATACAGTGCACCCAGCTACAGCCTAATGTCACCCATCTATATACAGTGCACCCAGCTACACCCTAATGTCACCCAACTATATACAGTGCACCCAACTATAGCCTAATGTCACCCATCTATATACAGTGCACCCAGCTACACCTTAATGTCACCCATCTATATACAGTGCACCCATCTATATACAGTGCACCCAGCTACAGCCTAATGTCACCCATCTATATACAGTGCACCCAGCTACAGCCTAATGTCACCCATCTATATACAGTGCACCCAGCTACAGCCTAATGTCACCCATCTATATACAGTGCACCCAGCTACAGCCTAATGTCACCCATCTATATACAGTGCACCCAGCTACAGCCTAATGTCACCCATCTATATACAGTGCACCCAGCTACAGCCTAATGTCACCCATCTATATACAGTGCACCCAGCTACAGCCTAATGTCACCCATCTATATACAGTGCACCCAGCTACAGCCTAATGTCACCCATCTATATACAGTGCACCCAACTACAGCCTAATGTCACCCATCTATATACAGTGCACCCAACTACACCCTAATGTCACCCATCTATATACAGTGCACCCAACTACACCCTAATGTCACCCATCTATATACAGTGCACCCAGCTACAGCCTAATGTCACCCATCTATATACAGTGCACCCAGCTACAGCCTAATGTCACCCATCTATATACAGTGCACCCAGCTACAGCCTAATGTCACCCATCTATATACAGTGCACCCAGCTACATCCTAATGTCACCCATCTATATGCAGTGCACCCAGCTACACCCTAATGTCACCCATCTATATACAGTGCACCCAGCTACAGCCTAATGTCACCCATCTATATACAGTGCACCCAGCTACAGCCTAATGTCACCCATCTATATACAGTGCACCCATCTATATACAGTGCACCCAGCTACAGCCTAATGTCACCCATCTATATACAGTGCACCCAGCTACAGCCTAATGTCACCCATCTATATACAGTGCACCCAGCTACAGCCTAATGTCACCCATCTATATACAGTGCACCCAGCTACAGCCTAATGTCACCCATCTATATACAGTGCACCCAGCTACAGCCTAATGTCACCCATCTATATACAGTGCACCCAGCTACAGCCTAATGTCACCCATCTATATACAGTGCACCCAGCTACAGCCTAATGTCACCCATCTATATACAGTGCACCCAGCTACAGCCTAATGTCACCCATCTATATACAGTGCACCCATCTATATACAGTGCACCCAGCTACACCCTAATGTCACCCATCTATATACAGTGCACCCAGCTACAGCCTAATGTCACCCATCTATATACAGTGCACCCAGCTACAGCCTAATGTCACCCAACTATATACAGTGCACCCAGCTACAGCCTAATGTCACCCATCTATATACAGTGCACCCAGCTACAGCCTGATGTCACCCATCTATATACAGTGCACCCAGCTACAGCCTAATGTCACCCATCTATATACAGTGCACCCAACTACAGCCTAATGTCACCCAACTATATACAGTGCACCCAGCTACAGCCTAATGTCACCCAACTATATCCAGTGCACCCAGCTACAGCCTGATGTCACCCATCTATATACAGTGCACCCAGCTACAGCCTAATGTCACCCATCTATATACAGTGCACCCAACTACAGCCTAATGTCACCCAACTATATACAGTGCACCCAGCTACAGCCTAATGTCACCCATCTATATACAGTGCACCCAACTACAGCCTAATGTCACCCAACTATATACAGTGCACCCAACTATAGCCTAATGTCACCCATCTATATACAGTGCACCCAGCTACAGCCTAATGTCACCCATCTATATACAGTGCACCCATCTATATACAGTGCACCCATCTATATACAGTGCACCCATCTATATACAGTGCACCCAGCTACAGCCTAATGTCACCCATCTATATACAGTGCACCCAGCTACAGCCTAATGTCACCCATCTATATACAGTGCACCCAGCTACAGCCTAATGTCACCCATCTATATACAGTGCACCCAGCTACAGCCTAATGTCACCCATCTATATACAGTGCACCCAGCTACAGCCTAATGTCACCCATCTATATACAGTGCACCCAGCTACAGCCTAATGTCACCCATCTATGTACAGTGCACCCAGCTACAGCCTAATGTCACCCATCTATATACAGTGCACCCAGCTACAGCCTAATGTCACCCATCTATATACAGTGCACCCAGCTACAGCCTAATGTCACCCATCTATGTACAGTGCACCCAGCTACAGCCTAATGTCACCCATCTATATACAGTGCACCCAACTACAGCCTAATGTCACCCATCTATATACAGTGCACCCATCTATATACAGTGCACCCAGCTACAGCCTAATGTCACCCATCTATGTACAGTGCACCCAGCTACAGCCTAATGTCACCCATCTATATACAGTGCACCCAGCTACAGCCTAATGTCACCCATCTATATACAGTGCACCCATCTACAGCCTAATGTCACCCATCTATATACAGTGCACCCAGCTACAGCCTAATGTCACCCATCTATATACAGTGCACCCATCTATATACAGTGCACCCATCTATGTACAGTGCACCGAGCTCTGTATCCCTGTAGGAGGGGACATTACACAGGACGGAGGGCGTCCAGGGTCAGGAGAGGCGTCTCACACATAACATACAGTATATACTGAGCGGAGATACAGGGATTGGTGGGGTGTAGGTTGTTACTGCTGATAATGATGATGGTTGATGAGCCGCACACATCCCCCAGTATACAATCTTCTAGGGCTATATACATATGTATCCATCATCTCTCCTGCCCCCATGTATCTGGATGTTGTGTTATTCCCAGGGATTAATTACTCCATAATCAGGGATTAGTGCGCTGGTGTCTCCGGCCTGGACCTTCTCTAAGCCTCCTCCGGCCTAGTCACAGTCCTCACACTGTATTATTACTGTGTATCTGGTGTCATGTGGACCTCCTGGACAGAACCGCAGAATCCTGAGGATTATAGAACCCGACCATAGAACAGTCCGGAATATACTGTGATATATATAGCCGTCCTTACATTGTATATGCCCTACACTCCATGTAGTATGTGTATAGGGACTGTATACTGTATGTATATATGGGGTTATCCATGCTGTATCATGTCTACTCCATGTTGTATGGCTCGTACATCTAGAGGCTGGAGGTTCCTCCATTCTTCTTTGTACATCTAGAGGCTGGAGGTTCCCCCATTCTTCTTTGTACATCTAGAGGCTGGAGGTTCCTCCATTCTTCTTTGTACATCTAGAGGCTGGAGGTTCCTCCATTCTTCTCTGTACATCTAGAGGCTGGAGGTTCCCCCATTCTTCTCTGTACATCTAGAGGCTGGAGGTTCCCCCATTCTTCTCTGTACATCTAGAGGCTGGAGGTTCCCCCATTCTTCTCTGTACATCTAGAGGCTGGAGGTTCCTCCCATTCTTCTCTGTACATCTAGAGGCTGGAGGTTCCTCCATTCTTCTCTGTACATCTAGAGGCTGGAGGTTCCCCCATTCTTCTTTGTACATCTAGAGGCTGGAGGTTCCCCCATTCTTCTCTGTACATCTAGAGGCTGGAGGTTCCCCCCCATTCTTCTTTGTACATCTAGAGGCTGGAGGTTCCCTCCATTCTTCTCTGTACATCTAGAGGCTGGAGGTTCCCCCCCATTCTTCTTTGTACATCTAGAGGCTGGAGGTTCCCCCATTCTTCTCTGTACATCTAGAGGCTGGAGGTTCCCCCATTCTTCTTTGTACATCTAGAGGCTGGAGGTTCCTCCATTCTTCTTTGTACATCTAGAGGCTGGAGGTTCCCCCCCATTCTTCTTTGTACATCTAGAGGCTGGAGGTTCCCCCATTCTTCTCTGTACATCTAGAGGCTGGAGGTTCCCCCATTCTTCTTTGTACATCTAGAGGCTGGAGGTTCCTCCATTCTTCTTTGTACATCTAGAGGCTGGAGGTTCCCCCATTCTTCTTTGTACATCTAGAGGCTGGAGGTTCCCCCATTCTTCTTTGTACATCTAGAGGCTGGAGGTTCCCCCATTCTTCTTTGTACATCTAGAGGCTGGAGGTTCCCCCATTCTTCTCTGTACATCTAGAGGCTGGAGGTTCCCCCATTCTTCTTTGTACATCTAGAGGCTGGAGGTTCCTCCATTCTTCTCTGTACATCTAGAGGCTGGAGGTTCCCCACATTCTTCTCTGTACATCTAGAGGCTGGAGGTTCCCCCATTCTTCTCTGTACATCTAGAGGCTGGAGGTTCCCCCCATTCTTCTCTGTACATCTAGAGGCTGGAGGTTCCCCCATTCTTCTTTGTACATCTAGAGGCTGGAGGTTCCCCCCATTCTTCTTTGTCCATCTAGAGGCTGGAGGTTCCCCCATTCTTCTTTGTACATCTAGGGGCTGGAGGTTCCCTCCATTCTTCTTTGTACATCTAGAGGCTGGAGGTTCCCCCATTCTTCTCTGTACATCTAGAGGCTGGAGGTTCCTCCATTCTTCTTTGTACATCTAGAGGCTGGAGGTTCCCCCCATTCTTCTTTGTACATCTAGAGGCTGGAGGTTCCCCCATTCTTCTTTGTACATCTAGAGGCTGGAGGTTCCCCCATTCTTCTCTGTACATCTAGAGGCTGGAGGTTCCCCCATTCTTCTTTGTACAGCTAGAGGCTGGAGGTTCCCCCCATTCTTCTTTGTACATCTAGAGGCTGGAGGTTCCTCCATTCTTCTCTGTACATCTAGAGGCTGGAGGTTCCTCCATTCTTCTCTGTACATCTAGAGGCTGGAGGTTCCCCCATTCTTCTTTGTACAGCTAGAGGCTGGAGGTTCCCCCCATTCTTCTTTGTACATCTAGAGGCTGGAGGTTCCTCCATTCTTCTTTGTACATCTAGAGGCTGGAGGTTCCTCCATTCTTCTCTGTACATCTAGAGGCTGGAGGTTCCTCCATTCTTCTCTGTACATCTAGAGGCTGGAGGTTCCCCCATTCTATTCTGTACATCTAGAGGCTGGAGGTTCCCCCATTCTTCTTTGTACATCTAGAGGCTGGAGGTTCTCCCATTCTTCTTTGTACATCTAGAGGCTGGAGGTTCCTCCATTCTTCTTTGTACATCTAGAGGCTGGAGGTTCCCCCATTCTTCTTTGTACATCTAGAGGCTGGAGGTTCCTCCATTCTTCTTTGTACATCTAGAGGCTGGAGGTTCCTCCATTCTTCTCTGTACATCTAGAGGCTGGAGGTTCCTCCATTCTTCTCTGTACATCTAGAGGCTGGAGGTTCCTCCATTCTTCTTTGTACATCTAGAGGCTGGAGGTTCCCCCATTCTTCTTTGTACATCTAGAGGCTGGAGGTTCCCCCATTCTTCTTTGTACATCTAGAGGCTGGAGGTTCCTCCATTCTTCTTTGTACATCTAGAGGCTGGAGGTTCCTCCATTCTTCTCTGTACATCTAGAGGCTGGAGGTTCCCCCCATTCTTCTTTGTACATCTAGAGGCTGGAGGTTCCTCCATTCTTCTTTGTACATCTAGAGGCTGGAGGTTCCTCCATTCTTCTTTGTACATCTAGAGACTGGAGGTTCCCCCATTCTTCTTTGTACATCTAGAGGCTGGAGGTTCCTCCATTCTTCTTTGTACATCTAGAGGCTGGAGGTTCTCCCATTCTTCTCTGTACATCTAGAGGCTGGAGGTTCCTCCATTCTTCTTTGTACATCTAGAGGCTGCAGGTTCCCCCATTCTTCTCTGTACATCTAGAGGCTGGAGGTTCCCCCATTCTTCTCTGTACATCTAGAGGCTGGAGGTTCCCCCATTCTTCTTTGTACATCTAGAGGCTGGAGGTTCCCCCCATTCTTCTTTGTACATCTAGAGGCTGGAGGTTCCCCCCATTCTTCTTTGTACATCTAGAGGCTGCAGGTTCCCCCATTCTTCTCTGTACATCTAGAGGCTGGAGGTTCCCCCCATTCTTCTTTGTACATCTAGAGGCTGGAGGTTCCCCCATTCTTCTTTGTACATCTAGAGGCTGGAGGTTCCCCCATTCTTCTTTGTACATCTAGAGGCTGGAGGTTCCTCCATTCTTCTTTGTACATCTAGAGGCTGGAGGTTCTCCCATTCTTCTCTGTACATCTAGAGGCTGGAGGTTCCTCCATTCTTCTTTGTACATCTAGAGGCTGCAGGTTCCCCCATTCTTCTCTGTACATCTAGAGGCTGGAGGTTCCCCCCATTCTTCTTTGTACATCTAGAGGCTGGAGGTTTCACCATTCTTCTTTGTACATCTAGAGGCTGGAGGTTCCCCCATTCTTCTTTGTACATCTAGAGGCTGGAGGTTCCTCCATTCTTCTTTGTACATCTAGAGGCTGCAGGTTCCCCCATTCTTCTCTGTACATCTAGAGGCTGGAGGTTCCCCCCATTCTTCTTTGTACATCTACATCTGGAGGCTGGAGGTTTCCCCCATTCTTCTTTGTACATCTAGAGGCTGGAGGTTTCACCCATTCTTCTTTGTACATCTACATCTGGAGGCTGGAGGTTCCCCCCATTCTTCTTTGTACATCTAGAGGCTGGAGGTTTCACCATTCTTCTTTGTACATCTAGAGGCTGGAGGTTCCCCCATTCTTCTTTGTACATCTAGAGGCTGGAGGTTCCTCCATTCTTCTTTGTACATCTAGAGGCTGCAGGTTCCCCCATTCTTCTCTGTACATCTAGAGGCTGGAGGTTCCCCCCATTCTTCTTTGTACATCTAGAGGCTGGAGGTTTCACCATTCTTCTTTGTACATCTAGAGACTGGAGGTTCCCCCATTCTTCTTTGTACATCTAGAGGCTGGAGGTTCCCCCATTCTTCTTTGTACATCTAGAGGCTGGAGGTTCCTCCATTCTTCTTTGTACATCTAGAGGCTGGAGGTTCTCCCATTCTTCTCTGTACATCTAGAGGCTGGAGGTTCCTCCATTCTTCTTTGTACATCTAGAGGCTGCAGGTTCCCCCATTCTTCTCTGTACATCTAGAGGCTGGAGGTTCCCCCATTCTTCTTTGTACATCTAGAGGCTGGAGGTTCCCCCCATTCTTCTTTGTACATCTAGAGGCTGGAGGTTTCACCATTCTTCTTTGTACATCTAGAGGCTGGAGGTTCCCCCATTCTTCTTTGTACATCTAGAGGCTGGAGGTTCCCCCATTCTTCTTTGTACATCTAGAGGCTGGAGGTTCCCCCATTCTTCTTTGTACATCTAGAGGCTGGAGGTTCCCCCATTCTTCTTTGTACATCTAGAGGCTGGAGGTTCCCCCATTCTTCTTTGTACATCTAGAGGCTGGAGGTTCCCCCATTCTTCTTTGTACATCTAGAGGCTGGAGGTTCCTCCATTCTTCTCTGTACATCTAGAGGCTGGAGGTTCCTCCATTCTTCTCTGTACATCTAGAGGCTGGAGGTTCCTCCATTCTTCTTTGTACATCTAGAGGCTGGGGGTTCCCCCATTCTTCTCTGTACATCTAGAGGCTGGAGGTCCCCCCATTCTTCTTTATACATCTAGAGGCTGGAGGTTCCTCCATTCTTCTTTGTACATCTAGAGGCTGGAGGTTCCTCCATTCTTCTTTGTACATCTAGAGGCTGGAGGTTCCTCCATTCTTCTCTGTACATCTAGAGGCTGGAGGTTCCCCCATTCTTCTCTGTACATCTAGAGGCTGGAGGTTCCCCCATTCTTCTCTGTACATCTAGAGGCTGGAGGTTCCCCCATTCTTCTCTGTACATCTAGAGGCTGGAGGTTCCTCCCATTCTTCTCTGTACATCTAGAGGCTGGAGGTTCCTCCATTCTTCTCTGTACATCTAGAGGCTGGAGGTTCCCCCATTCTTCTTTGTACATCTAGAGGCTGGAGGTTCCCCCATTCTTCTCTGTACATCTAGAGGCTGGAGGTTCCCCCCCATTCTTCTTTGTACATCTAGAGGCTGGAGGTTCCCTCCATTCTTCTCTGTACATCTAGAGGCTGGAGGTTCCCCCCCATTCTTCTTTGTACATCTAGAGGCTGGAGGTTCCCCCATTCTTCTCTGTACATCTAGAGGCTGGAGGTTCCCCCATTCTTCTTTGTACATCTAGAGGCTGGAGGTTCCTCCATTCTTCTTTGTACATCTAGAGGCTGGAGGTTCCCCCCCATTCTTCTTTGTACATCTAGAGGCTGGAGGTTCCCCCATTCTTCTCTGTACATCTAGAGGCTGGAGGTTCCCCCATTCTTCTTTGTACATCTAGAGGCTGGAGGTTCCTCCATTCTTCTTTGTACATCTAGAGGCTGGAGGTTCCCCCATTCTTCTTTGTACATCTAGAGGCTGGAGGTTCCCCCATTCTTCTTTGTACATCTAGAGGCTGGAGGTTCCCCCATTCTTCTTTGTACATCTAGAGGCTGGAGGTTCCCCCATTCTTCTCTGTACATCTAGAGGCTGGAGGTTCCCCCATTCTTCTTTGTACATCTAGAGGCTGGAGGTTCCTCCATTCTTCTCTGTACATCTAGAGGCTGGAGGTTCCCCACATTCTTCTCTGTACATCTAGAGGCTGGAGGTTCCCCCATTCTTCTCTGTACATCTAGAGGCTGGAGGTTCCCCCCATTCTTCTCTGTACATCTAGAGGCTGGAGGTTCCCCCATTCTTCTTTGTACATCTAGAGGCTGGAGGTTCCCCCCATTCTTCTTTGTCCATCTAGAGGCTGGAGGTTCCCCCATTCTTCTTTGTACATCTAGGGGCTGGAGGTTCCCTCCATTCTTCTTTGTACATCTAGAGGCTGGAGGTTCCCCCATTCTTCTCTGTACATCTAGAGGCTGGAGGTTCCTCCATTCTTCTTTGTACATCTAGAGGCTGGAGGTTCCCCCCATTCTTCTTTGTACATCTAGAGGCTGGAGGTTCCCCCATTCTTCTTTGTACATCTAGAGGCTGGAGGTTCCCCCATTCTTCTCTGTACATCTAGAGGCTGGAGGTTCCCCCATTCTTCTTTGTACAGCTAGAGGCTGGAGGTTCCCCCCATTCTTCTTTGTACATCTAGAGGCTGGAGGTTCCTCCATTCTTCTCTGTACATCTAGAGGCTGGAGGTTCCTCCATTCTTCTCTGTACATCTAGAGGCTGGAGGTTCCCCCATTCTTCTTTGTACAGCTAGAGGCTGGAGGTTCCCCCCATTCTTCTTTGTACATCTAGAGGCTGGAGGTTCCTCCATTCTTCTTTGTACATCTAGAGGCTGGAGGTTCCTCCATTCTTCTCTGTACATCTAGAGGCTGGAGGTTCCTCCATTCTTCTCTGTACATCTAGAGGCTGGAGGTTCCCCCATTCTATTCTGTACATCTAGAGGCTGGAGGTTCCCCCATTCTTCTTTGTACATCTAGAGGCTGGAGGTTCTCCCATTCTTCTTTGTACATCTAGAGGCTGGAGGTTCCTCCATTCTTCTTTGTACATCTAGAGGCTGGAGGTTCCCCCATTCTTCTTTGTACATCTAGAGGCTGGAGGTTCCTCCATTCTTCTTTGTACATCTAGAGGCTGGAGGTTCCTCCATTCTTCTCTGTACATCTAGAGGCTGGAGGTTCCTCCATTCTTCTCTGTACATCTAGAGGCTGGAGGTTCCTCCATTCTTCTTTGTACATCTAGAGGCTGGAGGTTCCCCCATTCTTCTTTGTACATCTAGAGGCTGGAGGTTCCCCCATTCTTCTTTGTACATCTAGAGGCTGGAGGTTCCTCCATTCTTCTTTGTACATCTAGAGGCTGGAGGTTCCTCCATTCTTCTCTGTACATCTAGAGGCTGGAGGTTCCCCCCATTCTTCTTTGTACATCTAGAGGCTGGAGGTTCCTCCATTCTTCTTTGTACATCTAGAGGCTGGAGGTTCCTCCATTCTTCTTTGTACATCTAGAGACTGGAGGTTCCCCCATTCTTCTTTGTACATCTAGAGGCTGGAGGTTCCTCCATTCTTCTTTGTACATCTAGAGGCTGGAGGTTCTCCCATTCTTCTCTGTACATCTAGAGGCTGGAGGTTCCTCCATTCTTCTTTGTACATCTAGAGGCTGCAGGTTCCCCCATTCTTCTCTGTACATCTAGAGGCTGGAGGTTCCCCCATTCTTCTCTGTACATCTAGAGGCTGGAGGTTCCCCCATTCTTCTTTGTACATCTAGAGGCTGGAGGTTCCCCCCATTCTTCTTTGTACATCTAGAGGCTGGAGGTTCCCCCCATTCTTCTTTGTACATCTAGAGGCTGCAGGTTCCCCCATTCTTCTCTGTACATCTAGAGGCTGGAGGTTCCCCCCATTCTTCTTTGTACATCTAGAGGCTGGAGGTTCCCCCATTCTTCTTTGTACATCTAGAGGCTGGAGGTTCCCCCATTCTTCTTTGTACATCTAGAGGCTGGAGGTTCCTCCATTCTTCTTTGTACATCTAGAGGCTGGAGGTTCTCCCATTCTTCTCTGTACATCTAGAGGCTGGAGGTTCCTCCATTCTTCTTTGTACATCTAGAGGCTGCAGGTTCCCCCATTCTTCTCTGTACATCTAGAGGCTGGAGGTTCCCCCCATTCTTCTTTGTACATCTAGAGGCTGGAGGTTTCACCATTCTTCTTTGTACATCTAGAGGCTGGAGGTTCCCCCATTCTTCTTTGTACATCTAGAGGCTGGAGGTTCCTCCATTCTTCTTTGTACATCTAGAGGCTGCAGGTTCCCCCATTCTTCTCTGTACATCTAGAGGCTGGAGGTTCCCCCCATTCTTCTTTGTACATCTACATCTGGAGGCTGGAGGTTTCCCCCATTCTTCTTTGTACATCTAGAGGCTGGAGGTTTCACCCATTCTTCTTTGTACATCTACATCTGGAGGCTGGAGGTTCCCCCCATTCTTCTTTGTACATCTAGAGGCTGGAGGTTTCACCATTCTTCTTTGTACATCTAGAGGCTGGAGGTTCCCCCATTCTTCTTTGTACATCTAGAGGCTGGAGGTTCCTCCATTCTTCTTTGTACATCTAGAGGCTGCAGGTTCCCCCATTCTTCTCTGTACATCTAGAGGCTGGAGGTTCCCCCCATTCTTCTTTGTACATCTAGAGGCTGGAGGTTTCACCATTCTTCTTTGTACATCTAGAGACTGGAGGTTCCCCCATTCTTCTTTGTACATCTAGAGGCTGGAGGTTCCCCCATTCTTCTTTGTACATCTAGAGGCTGGAGGTTCCTCCATTCTTCTTTGTACATCTAGAGGCTGGAGGTTCTCCCATTCTTCTCTGTACATCTAGAGGCTGGAGGTTCCTCCATTCTTCTTTGTACATCTAGAGGCTGCAGGTTCCCCCATTCTTCTCTGTACATCTAGAGGCTGGAGGTTCCCCCATTCTTCTTTGTACATCTAGAGGCTGGAGGTTCCCCCCATTCTTCTTTGTACATCTAGAGGCTGGAGGTTTCACCATTCTTCTTTGTACATCTAGAGGCTGGAGGTTCCCCCATTCTTCTTTGTACATCTAGAGGCTGGAGGTTCCCCCATTCTTCTTTGTACATCTAGAGGCTGGAGGTTCCCCCATTCTTCTTTGTACATCTAGAGGCTGGAGGTTCCCCCATTCTTCTTTGTACATCTAGAGGCTGGAGGTTCCCCCATTCTTCTTTGTACATCTAGAGGCTGGAGGTTCCCCCATTCTTCTTTGTACATCTAGAGGCTGGAGGTTCCTCCATTCTTCTCTGTACATCTAGAGGCTGGAGGTTCCTCCATTCTTCTCTGTACATCTAGAGGCTGGAGGTTCCTCCATTCTTCTTTGTACATCTAGAGGCTGGGGGTTCCCCCATTCTTCTTTGTACATCTAGAGGCTGGAGGTTCCCCCATTCTTCTTTGTACATCTAGAGGCTGGAGGTTCCTCCATTCTTCTCTGTACATCTAGAGGCTGGAGGTTCCCCCATTCTTCTTTGTACATCTAGAGGCTGGAGGTTCCCCCATTCTTCTTTGTACATCTAGAGGCTGGAGGTTCTCCCATTCTTCTCTGTACATCTAGAGGCTGGAGGTTCCTCCATTCTTCTTTGTACATCTAGAGGCTGGAGGTTCCCTCCATTCTTCTTTGTACATCTAGAGGCTGGAGGTTCCTCCATTCTTCTCTGTACATCTAGAGGCTGGAGGTTCCTCCATTCTTCTCTGTACATCTAGAGGCTGGAGGAACCTCCATTCTTCTCTGTACATCTAGAGGCTGGAGGTCCCCCCATTCTTCTTTATACATCTAGAGGCTGGAGGTTCCTCCATTCTTCTTTGTACATCTAGAGGCTGGAGGTTCCTCCATTCTTCTTTGTACATCTAGAGGCTGGAGGTTCCTCCATTCTTCTTTGTACATCTAGAGGCTGGAGGAACCTCCATTCTTCTCTGTACATCTAGAGGCTGGAGGTCCCCCCATTCTTCTTTATACATCTAGAGGCTGGAGGTTCCTCCATTCTTCTTTGTACATCTAGAGGCTGGAGGTTCCTCCATTCTTCTTTGTACATCTAGAGGCTGGAGGTTCCTCCATTCTTCTTTGTACATCTAGAGGCTGGAGGTTCCTCCATTCTTCTCTGTACATCTAGAGGCTGGAGGTTCTCCCATTCTTCTTTGTACATCTAGAGGCTGGAGGTTCCTCCATTCTTCTCTGTACATCTAGAGGCTGGAGGTTCCCCCCATTCTTCTCTGTACATCTAGAGGCTGGAGGTTCCTCCATTCTTCTTTGTACATCTAGAGGCTGCAGGTTCCCCCATTCTTCTCTGTACATCTAGAGGCTGGAGGTTCCTCCATTCTTCTTTGTACATCTAGAGGCTGGAGGTTCCTCCATTCTTCTCTGTACATCTAGAGGCTGGAGGTTCCTCCATTCTTCTTTGTACATCTAGAGGCTGGAGGTTCCTCCATTCTTCTCTGTACATCTAGAGGCTGGAGGTTCCTCCATTCTTCTTTGTACATCTAGAGGCTGGAGGTTCCCCCATTCTTCTTTGTACATCTAGAGGCTGGAGGTTCCCCCATTCTTCTTTGTACATCTAGAGGCTGGAGGTTCCTCCATTCTTCTCTGTACATCTAGAGGCTGGAGGTTCCCCCATTCTTCTTTGTACATCTAGAGGCTGGAGGTTCCTCCATTCTTCTCTGTACATCTAGAGGCTGGAGGTTCCGCCATTCTTCTCTGTACATCTAGAGGCTGGAGGTTCCCCCATTCTTCTTTGTACATCTAGAGGCTGGAGGTTCCTCCATTCTTCTTTGTACATCTAGAGGCTGGAGGTTCCCCCATTCTTCTTTGTACATCTAGAGGCTGGAGGTTCCCCCATTCTTCTTTGTACATCTAGAGGCTGGAGGTTCCCCCATTCTTCTCTGTACATCTAGAGGCTGGAGGTTCCCCCATTCTTCTTTGTACATCTAGAGGCTGGAGGTTCCTCCATTCTTCTTTGTACATCTAGAGGCTGGAGGTTCCCCCATTGTATCTTGTTTGCATGCTCAGGGTCCTCCTGGAAGGTGAACCTACCCCTGGTCTCAGGTCTTCTGCAGCCTCCTCCAGGGTGTGTGGTGTATTTGGCTCCATCCATCTTCCCATCATCTCTTGGCTGTAGCGTGGCCTCCTCTAGCGTGGGGCTTCCCTTGTGGTGTGACAGTGGGGATGGTGTGATCGGGGGAGGTGTAGTGATGGTGTTTGGCTGTATTAGTCTCCTCTGAGCTCGGCCCCCTCTTCCATGTCCTTGCTGCCCCCCCCCCCTGGAGGACCCATGAGCAGTGCATCTCCAGCCCCTTCTTCCATGTCCTTGCTGTGCCCCCCCCCCCTGGAGGACCCATGAGCAGTGCATCTCCAGCCCCTTCTTCCATGTCCTTGCTGTGCCCCCCCCCCTGGAGGACCCATGAGCAGTGGATCTCCAGCCCCTTCTTCCATGTCCTTGCTGTGCCCCCCCCCCCTGGAGGACCCATGAGCAGTGCATCTCCAGCCCCTTCTTCCATGTCCTTGCTGTGCCCCCCCCCCCCCCTGGAGGACCCATGAGCAGTGGATCTCCAGCCCCTTCTTCCATGTCCTTGCTGCCCCCCCCCCCCCTGGAGGACCCATGAGCAGTGGATCTCCAGCCCCTTCTTCCATGTCCTTGCTGTGCCCACCCCCCCCTGGAGGACCCATGAGCAGTGCATCTCCAGCCCCTTCTTCCATGTCCTTGCTGCCCCCCCCCCCTGGAGGACCCATGAGCAGTGGATCTCCAGCCCCTTCTTCCATGTCCTTGCTGTGCCCCCCCCCCCCTGGAGGACCCATGAGCAGTGCATCTCCAGCCCCTTCTTCCATGTCCTTGCTGTGCCCACCCCCCCCTGGAGGACCCATGAGCAGTGCATCTCCAGCCCCTTCTTCCATGTCCTTGCTGCCCCCCCCCCTGGAGGACCCATGAGCAGTGCATCTCCAGCCCCTTCTTCCATGTCCTTGCTGTGCCCCCCCCCTGGAGGACCCATGAGCAGTGCATCTCCAGCCCCTTCTTCCATGTCCTTGCTGTGCCCCCCCCCTGGAGGACCCATGAGCAGTGGATCTCCAGCCCCTTCTTCCATGTCCTTGCTGTGCCTCCCCCCCCTGGAGGACCCATGAGCAGTGCATCTCCAGCCCCTTCTTCCATGTCCTTGCTGCCCCCCCCCCCCCCTGGAGGACCCATGAGCAGTGCATCTCCAGCCCCTTCTTCCATGTCCTTGCTGCCCCCCCCCCCCCTGGAGGACCCATGAGCAGTGCATCTCCAGCCCCTTCTTCCATGTCCTTGCTGCCCCCCCCCCTGGAGGACCCATGAGCAGTGCATCTCCAGCCCCTTCTTCCATGTCCTTGCTGTGCCCCCCCTGGAGGACTCATGAGCAGTGCATCTCCAGCCCCTTCTTCCATGTCCTTGCTGTGCCCCCCCTGGAGGACCCATGAGCAGTGCATCTCCAGCCCCTTCTTCCATGTCCTTGCTGTGCCCCCCCTGGAGGACCCATGAGCAGTGCATCTCCAGCCCCTTCTTCCATGTCCTTGCTGTGCCCCTGCATAGGACAGGACTGGTTATGGCCTCCAGTAATGGCTGCTTCTTGTCGCCCCCCCCCTGGAGGACCCATGAGCAGTGCATCTCCAGCCCCTTCTTCCATGTCCTTGCTGTGCCCCTGCATAGGACAGGACTGGTTATGGCCTCCAGTAATGGCTGCTTCTTGTCGCCCCCCCCTGGAGGACCCATGAGCAGTGCATCTCCAGCCCCTTCTTCCATGTCCTTGCTGCCCCCCCCCCCCTGGAGGACCCATGAGCAGTGCATCTCCAGCCCCTTCTTCCATGTCCTTGCTGTGCCCCCCCCCCTGGAGGACCCATGAGCAGTGGATCTCCAGCCCCTTCTTCCATGTCCTTGCTGTGCCCCCCCCCCTGGAGGACCCATGAGCAGTGCATCTCCAGCCCCTTCTTCCATGTCCTTGCTGTGCCCCCCCCCCCCCTGGAGGACCCATGAGCAGTGGATCTCCAGCCCCTTCTTCCATGTCCTTGCTGCCCCCCCCCCCCTGGAGGACCCATGAGCAGTGGATCTCCAGCCCCTTCTTCCATGTCCTTGCTGTGCCCACCCCCCCCTGGAGGACCCATGAGCAGTGCATCTCCAGCCCCTTCTTCCATGTCCTTGCTGCCCCCCCCCCCTGGAGGACCCATGAGCAGTGGATCTCCAGCCCCTTCTTCCATGTCCTTGCTGTGCCCCCCCCCCCTGGAGGACCCATGAGCAGTGCATCTCCAGCCCCTTCTTCCATGTCCTTGCTGTGCCCACCCCCCCCTGGAGGACCCATGAGCAGTGCATCTCCAGCCCCTTCTTCCATGTCCTTGCTGCCCCCCCCCCTGGAGGACCCATGAGCAGTGCATCTCCAGCCCCTTCTTCCATGTCCTTGCTGTGCCCACCCCCCCCTGGAGGACCCATGAGCAGTGCATCTCCAGCCCCTTCTTCCATGTCCTTGCTGCCCCCCCCCCTGGAGGACCCATGAGCAGTGCATCTCCAGCCCCTTCTTCCATGTCCTTGCTGTGCCCACCCCCCCCTGGAGGACCCATGAGCAGTGCATCTCCAGCCCCTTCTTCCATGTCCTTGCTGTGCCCCCCCCCTGGAGGACCCATGAGCAGTGCATCTCCAGCCCCTTCTTCCATGTCCTTGCTGTGCCCCCCCCCTGGAGGACCCATGAGCAGTGGATCTCCAGCCCCTTCTTCCATGTCCTTGCTGTGCCTCCCCCCCCTGGAGGACCCATGAGCAGTGCATCTCCAGCCCCTTCTTCCATGTCCTTGCTGCCCCCCCCCCCCCCTGGAGGACCCATGAGCAGTGCATCTCCAGCCCCTTCTTCCATGTCCTTGCTGCCCCCCCCCCCTGGAGGACCCATGAGCAGTGCATCTCCAGCCCCTTCTTCCATGTCCTTGCTGCCCCCCCCCCTGGAGGACCCATGAGCAGTGCATCTCCAGCCCCTTCTTCCATGTCCTTGCTGTGCCCCCCCTGGAGGACTCATGAGCAGTGCATCTCCAGCCCCCTGAACCCTGCGATACACTTCATCCCTGTGACCCCATCTCCTTGGGTCTCATGATGCGGATTGTTCTGTAGCAGACACTGAGGCCTCCACAACATCCGAGGTTACATGGAGAAGACATGACACAGTAATATGGAGTAATGCTGGAGAAACCAGACTGATCCCCTGATAATCCACATCCTGCTGTATGTGTATATATATACTCCGCACTGTATGTATATGGGGCAGTATAAACACTGTATATACTGTATACTCTGCAGTGTATGTATATAGGATTGTATACACACTGCACATCCTGTATACTCTGCAGTGTATGTATATGGGGCAGTATAAACACTGTATATACTGTATACTCTGCAGTGTATGTATATGGGGCAGTATAAACACTGTATATACTGTATACTCTGCAGTGTATGTATATGGGGCAGTATAAACACTGTATATACTGTATACTCTGCAGTGTATGTATATGGGGCAGTATAAACACTGTATATACTGTATACTCTGCAGTGTATGTATATAGGGCAGTATACACAATGTATATACTGTATACTCTGCAGTGTATGTATATAGGGCAGTATACACACTGTATATCCTGTATACTCTGCAGTGTATGTATATAGGGCAGTATACACACTGTATATACTGTATAGTCTGCAGTGTATGTATATAGGGCTGTATACACACTGTATATACTGTATACTCTGCAGTGTATGTATATAGGGCAGTATACACACTGTATATACTGTATACTCTGCAGTGTATGTATATAGGACAGTATACACACTGTATATACTGTATACTCTGCAGTGTATGTATATAGGGCAGTATACACACTGTATATACTGTATACTCTGCAGTGTATATAGGGCAGTATACACACTGTATATACTGTATACTCTGCAGTGTATATAGGGCAGTATACACACTGTATATACTGTATACTCTGCAGTGTATGTATATAGGGCAGTATACACACTGTATATGCTGTATACTCTGCAGTGTATGTATATAGGGCAGTATACACACTGTATATACTGTATACTCTGTGTATACTGCCCTATATACATACACTGCAGAGTATACAGTATATACAGTGTGTATACTGCCCTATATACATACACTGCAGAGTATACAGTATATACAGTGTGTATACTGCCCTATATACATACACTGCAGAGTATACAGGATATACAGTGTGTATACTGCCATATATACATACACTGCAGAGTATACAGTATATACAGTGTGTATACTGCCCCATATACATGCACTGCAGAGTATACAGTATATACAGTGTGTATACTCCCCTATATACATACACTGCAGAGTATACAGTATATACAGTGTGTATACTGCCCTATATACATACACTGCAGAGTATACAGCATATACAGTGTGTATACTGCCCTATATACATACACTGCAGAGTATACAGTATATACAGTGTGTATACTGCCCTATATACATACACTGCAGAGTATACAGTATATACAGTGTGTATACTGCCCTATATTCATATACTGCAGAGTATACAGGATATACAGTGTGTATACTGCCCCATATACATACACTGCAGAGTATACAGTATATACAGTGTGTATACTGCCCTATATACATACACTGCAGAGTATACAGCATATACAGTGTGTATACTGCCCTATATACATACACTGCAGAGTATACAGTATATACAGTGTGTATACTGCCCTATATACATACACTGCAGAGTATACAGTATATACAGTGTGTATACTGCCCTATATACATACACTGCAGAGTATACAGTATATACAGTGTGTATACTGCCCTATATACATACACTGCACTGTATATACTGTATACTCTGCAGTGTATGTATATGGGGCAGTATACACACTGTATATACTGTATACTCTGCAGTGTATGTATATGGGGCAGTATACACACTGTATATACTGTATACTCTGCAGTGTATGTATATAGGGCAGTACACACACTGTATATACTGTATACTTGCAGTGTATGTATATAGGGCAGTATACACACTGTATATACTGTATACTCTGCAGTGTATGTATATAGGGCAGTATACACACTGTATATACTGTATACTCTGCAGTGTATGTATATAGGGCTGTATACACACTGTATATACTGTATACTCTGCATTGTATGTATATGGGGCAGTATATACTGTATACTCTGCAGTGTATGTATATAGGGCAGTATACACAATGTATATACTGTATACTCTGCAGTGTATGTATATAGGGCAGTATACACACTGTATATACTGTATACTCTGCAGTGTATGTATATGGGGCAGTATACACACTGTATATGCTGTATACTCTGCAGTGTATGTATATAGGGCAGTATACACACTGTATATACTGTATACTCTGCAGTGTATGTATATAGGGCAGTATACACACTGTATATACTGTATACTCTGCAGTGTATGTATATAGGGCAGTATACACACTGTATATACTGTATACTCTGCAGTGTATGTATATAGGGCAGTATACACACTGTATATACTGTATAATCTGCAGTGTATGTATATGGGGCAGTATACACACTGTATATACTGTATAGTCTGCAGTGTATGTATATGGGGCAGTATACACACTGTATATACTGTATACTCTGCAGTGTATGTATATAGGGCAGTATACACAATGTATATACTGTATACTCTGCAGTGTATGTATATAGGGCAGTATACACACTGTATATACTGTATACTCTGCAGTGTATGTATATAGGGCAGTATACACACTGTATATACTGTATACTCTGCAGTGTATGTATATGGGGCAGTATACACACTGTATATACTGTATACTCTGCAGTGTATGTATATGGGGCAGTATACACACTGTATATGCTGTATACTCTGCAGTGTATGTATATTGGGCAGTATACACACTGTATATGCTGTATACTCTGCAGTGTATGTATATAGGGCAGTATACACACTGTATATACTGTATACTCTGCAGTGTATGTATATGGGGCAGTATACACCCTGTATATACTGTATACTCTGCAGTGTATGTATATGGGTCAGTATACACCCTGTATATACTGTATACTCTGCAGTGTATGTATATGGGTCAGTATACACACTGTATATACTGTATAGTCTGCAGTGTATGTATATGGGGCAGTATACACACTCTATATACTGTATACTCTGCAGTGTATGTATATAGGGCAGTATACACACTGTATATGCTGTATACTCTGCAGTGTATGTATATAGGGCAGTACACACACTGTATATCCTGTATACTCTGCAGTGTATGTATATAGGGCAGTATACACAATGTATATACTGTATACTCTGCAGTGTATGTATATGGGTCAGTATACACACTGTATATACTGTATAGTCTGCAGTTTATGTATATGGGGCAGTATACACACTGTATATACTGTATACTCTGCAGTGTATGTATATAGGGCAGTATACACACTGTATATGCTGTATACTCTGCAGTGTATGTATATAGGGCAGTATACACGCTGTATATGCTGTATACTCTGCAGTGTATGTATATAGGGCAGTATACACACTGTATATACTGTATACTCTGCAGTATATGAATATAGGGCAGTATACACACTGTATATACTGTATACTCTGCAGTGTATGTATATAGGGCAGTATACACACTGTATATACTGTATATTCTGCAGTATATGAATATAGGGCAGTATACACACTGTATATACTGTATAGTCTGCAGTGTATGTATATGGGGCAGTATACACACTCTATATACTGTATACTCTGCAGTGTATGTATATAGGGCAGTATACACAATGTATATACTGTATACTCTGCAGTGTATGTATATAGAGCACTGTGCACTCTGTATATCCTGTATACTCTGCAGTGTATGTATATAGGGCAGTATAAACACTGTATATACTGTATACTCTGCAGTGTATGTATATGGGGCAGTATACACACTGTATATACTGTATACTCTGCAGTGTATGTATATGGGGCAGTATACACACTGTATATGCTGTATACTCTGCAGTGTATGTATATGGGGCAGTATACACACTGTATATACTGTATACTCTGCAGTGTATGTATATGGGGCAGTATACACACTGTATATCCTGTATACTCTGCAGTGTATGTATATGGGGCAGTATACACACTCTATATACTGTATACTCTGCAGTGTATGTATATAGGGCAGTATACACACTGTATATCCTGTATACTCTGCAGTGTATGTATATAGGGCAGTATACACACTGTATATACTGTATAGTCTGCAGTGTATGTATATGGGGCAGTATACACACTCTATATACTGTATACTCTGCAGTGTATGTATATAGGGCAGTATACACAATGTATATACTGTATACTCTGCAGTGTATGTATATAGAGCACTGTGCACTATGTATATCCTGTATACTCTGCAGTGTATGTATATAGGGCAGTATAAACACTGTATATACTGTATACTCTGCAGTGTATGTATATAGGGCAGTATACACACTGTATATACTGTATACTCTGCAGTGTATGTATATGGGGCAGTATACACAATGTATATACTGTATACTCTGCAGTGTATGTATATAGGGCAGTATACACACTGTATATACTGTATACTCTGCAGTGTATGTATATAGGGCAGTATACACACTGTATATCCTGTATACTCTGCAGTGTATGTATATAGGGCAGTATACACACTGTATATACTGTATAGTCTGCAGTGTATGTATATAGGGCAGTATACACAATGTATATACTGTATACTCTGCAGTGTATGTATATAGAGCACTGTGCACTCTGTATATCCTGTATACTCTGCAGTGTATGTATATAGGGCAGTATACACAATGTATATACTGTATACTCTGCAGTGTATGTATATAGAGCACTGTGCACTCTGTATATCCTGTATACTCTGCAGTGTATGTATATAGGGCAGTATAAACACTGTATATACTGTATACTCTGCAGTGTATGTATATAGGGCAGTATACACACTGTATATACTGTATACTCTGCAGTGTATGTATATGGGGCAGTATACACACTGTATATGCTGTATACTCTGCAGTGTATGTATATGGGGCAGTATACACACTGTATATACTGTATACTCCGCACTGCATGTATATAGGGCAGTATACACACTGTATATACTGTATACTCTGCAGTGTATGTATATGGGGCAGTATACACACTGTATATACTGTATACTCTGCAGTGTATGTATATGGGGCAGTATACACACTGTATATACTGTATACTCTGCAGTGTATGTATATGGGGCAGTATACACACTGTATATCCTGTATACTCTGCAGTGTATGTATATGGGGCAGTATACACACTGTATATACTGTATACTCTGCAGTGTATGTATATGGGGCAGTATACACACTGTATATACTGTATACTCTGCAGTGTATGTATATGGGGCAGTATACACACTGTATATCCTGTATACTCTGCAGTGTATGTATATGGGGCAGTATACACACTGTATATACTGTATACTCTGCAGTGTATGTATATGGGGCAGTATACACACTCTATATACTGTATACTCTGCAGTGTATGTATATAGGGCAGTATACACACTGTATATACTGTATACTCTGCAGTGTATGTATATAGGGCAGTATACACACTGTATATACTGTATACTCTGCAGTGTATGTATATAGGGCAGTATACACACTGTATATGCTGTATACTCTGCAGTGTATGTATATGGGGCAGTATACACACTGTATATCCTGTATACTCTGCAGTGTATGTATATGGGGCAGTATACACACTGTATATCCTGTATACTCTGCAGTGTATGTATATGGGGCAGTATACACACTGTATATCCTGTATACTCTGCAGTGTATGTATATGTGGCAGTATACACACTGTATATCCTGTATACTCTGCAGTGTATGTATATGGGGCAGTATACACACTGTATATGCTGTATACTCTGCAGTGTATGTATATAGGGCAGTATACACTGTATATACTGTATACTCTGCAGTGTATGTATATGGGGCAGTATACACACTGTATATACTGTATACTCTGCAGTGTATGTATATGGGGCAGTATACACACTGTATATACTGTATACTCTGCAGTGTATGTATATGGGGCAGTATACACACTGTATATCCTGTATACTCTGCAGTGTATGTATATGGGGCAGTATACACACTGTATATACTGTATACTCTGCAGTGTATGTATATGGGGCAGTATACACACTGTATATACTTTAACAAAACCTTAGAAGAGCACATGAGTGAAATCTGGTTCATAGAAATCTCCTTATACCATTTGATTAAAATTTAATTCCTTTTATTAAATCATTACATTTATTTAAAACCAACAGTATGACAATATAATTGGTGGTACAAACAAAAAATGAGTTATCCTCGGGAGTTCCACTAAAGCGTCCACACTCCACATATACACAGGAATATATCCAGGTTACTATCCACATATAAGTTAGTCAAAAGAATATTGTAAAGTGCCAGTGCACCAGTATCCATACATATGTTTATCACAGAAAATACTGTAAAGTGCCAGTCACCAGTATCCATACATATGTTTATCACAGAAAATACTGTAAAGTGCCAGTCACCAGTATCCATACATATGTTTATCACAGAAAATACTGTAAAGTGCCAGTCACCAGTATCCATACATATGTTTATCACAGAAAATACTGTAAAGTGCCAGTCACCAGTATCCATACATATGTTTATCACAGAAAATACTGTAAAGTGCCAGTCACCAGTATCCATACATATGTTTATCACAGAAAATACTGTAAAGTGCCAGTGCACCAGTATCCATACATATGTTTATCACAGAAAATACTGTAAAGTGCCAGTGCACCAGTATCCATACATATGTTTATCACAGAAAATACTGTAAAGTGCCAGTGCACCAGTATCCATACATATGTTTATCACAGAAAATACTGTAAAGTGCCAGTGCAGTGCAACTCAACATAAATATGTAACTAGAATTTCGGATGTTATATAGTGTTGTATGCCTTTTTTAAAAAAAAAATGTACGGAATAGCTTACCCATGTTCTGTTTGGTGTGGGCGCTGATACCCCGACGCGCGTTTCACGTTGCCGCTTCCTCAGGGGGCCTGTGTGTGCATGTGTGTGCCTTCTTGTATTTAAAGATCTTGGCGTGTCACGTGGGCAGGGTGAGGTGACGCCCCACTTCGGCCGGAACCGGAAGGGGCAAGGAAGCCACGCCCCCGACCGCATCATCGCGGGAGTGGCAGCCGCCGTGTCACGTGATCCGCCCTGATGTTGACGTCATTCCCCACTCCGCCGCTGCCCCCATGATCCCCGCCCCCAGTGTCGAAACGGAGGATACAGCACTGGACCCAAGAACATGTTACTCCGGAACAGCGATGCACCTTTAGTGGAATGTCTTCCATCCTACGTACGGGACACGATGGACGTCCTGGCAAGGGTCAATGGGATTTCATTAGATCCCGATATGTGCTTGGTTACCGCAGACGTAGAATCTTTATATACGTGCATTGAGCACCAAGACGACTTAAATGCTGCACAATACTTCCTAAATTCCAGCTGTATGGACCGATCCCTTGCCAATTTGATTTTGGAATTGCTGTCATTTGCTTTGACTCATAATTTCTTTGTCTTTAAAGACGTGTTTTATTTGCAGCAGCGCGGCACTGCCATGGGGGCGGCCTGTGCTCCGTCGTACGCCAACCTCTTCCTCGGATTATGGGAGAGGAACATCTTTGGTGACGATGGGGTACAGCTATACTGTATACACATTGTACATCCTGTATACTCTGCTGTGTATATATATCTGGCAGTATGAACACTGTATATAGTATATGCGGTGCAGTATATATAGGGCAGTATGAACACTATATACTGTATATTCTGCAGTGTACACATTGTATATACTGCATTTTCTGCAGTGTATGTATATAGGGCAGTATACACACTGTATATCTTGTATACTCTGCAGTATATGTGTATAGGGCAGTATACACGCTGGATTTCCTGTATACTCTGTATTGTATGTAGATTGGGCAGTATACACCCCGTTCATCATGTATACTCTGCTATTTGTGTCCATAAGGCAGTCAGGGTTGGCTCCAGGTTTCAGTAGGCCCCTGGGCGACAGAGACTTAGTAGGCCCCTTTTGTAATGAACTCGTGTGGCGGCATCAAAAGTTCCATAGTTTATCAAACCAAACAGCCCCCTGATGGTTATTTTATATAAATCCCCCACACCCCCATTAGATACTTCCTCCCTAACCCCCATGGATTCCTTATGTGTGGCCCCCCAGGAACCCTGGACTTGCCCAAATATGCCCAGTGCTTGCGCCGGCCCTGAAGGCAGTATACACACTAAACTGTTTTTTTTTTTTGTGGTGCGAACATTCTGCAAATCTGTCAGAACAGGGGCCACATGTCACAGGGGTCACAGGGGTTAATCCAACAAAAAACATGCATAAACCTTTAATAAACATACATCTATATATTCAGTACACTTTGTTGTGTGTATATAGGGCAGTATACACACTGTATATCCTGTATACTCTGCAGTGTATGTATATAGGGCTGTATACACACAGTACATCCTGTATACTCTGCAGTGTATGTACGTAGGGGAGTATATACTGTATACTCTGCAGTGTATGTACATAGAGCAGTATACACACTGCACATCCTGTATACTCTGCAGTGTATGTATATAGGGGAGTATATGCTGTATACTCTGCAGTGTATGTACATAGAGCAGTATACACACTGCACATCCTGTATACTCTGCAGTGTATGTATATAGGGCAGTATATACACTGTATATGCTGTATACTCTGCAGTGTATGTACATAGAGCAGTATACACACTGCACATCCTGTATACTCTGCAGTTTATGTATATAGGGCAGTATACACACTGTATATCCTGTATACTCTGCAGTATATTTGTATAGGGCAGTATACACACTGTATGTACTGTATACCTTGTGTGGTATGTATGTGTTAGGGCAGTATACACCTTAATTATTCTGCATTTCTCGGATATTTCTGAGAGGATCCATGCCCCCGGGTGATGGGCGGAGGGGTGCGGAGAGTCTGCAGACGTGACTCTTCTAACCTGACGTTAGATTTAATCACATTAGAAGTGTCTGACTTTCCTGCCAAAAAATGAAATTCGTGATCACTGCCGAGTATTCAGCACCACAAAACTCCCGGCTGCAGCATTTAAAGGGGCACCAAAAAAATGGAAAGATCTTCCCATCTATGTCATGATATGTCTCCAGATACGCCGTTCAGGTGTGCGGGAAAGCTGGGTGACCATTTTAAGACGTGTCTTAAGAGAAAGAAAAACTTTTCTGTTGCCCATAGCAACAAATACCATCTTGGGTTTTTTTTAACGTTTTTGGTAAAGCTCATGACACAATCACCAGCGTTATATAATTCTATGTTTTCAGTCAGTAAGACCAGCACATAGATGCTGATGATAATGGCAGCCATTTTGTGTGGGCCGGACCAGTGGTAATGAGAATATCACCAATCAATACCCCCACCCCTGACCCTGTAAGATCATTAGCGAGGCACAGCCCCTCCATCTGCCGTCATTATCAGCAAATCAATAGGGACAAGCTGGGAGCTCACAAAATGGCCGCCTCCACTATGTGTCTAGTCTGAGGAGAAGGATATGTAGGGCCACAGAGGTCACCACAGTGCTGTGACAGGACACACAGCGATTTGGTCATACGCCTCAGTGTGAACTATACCTAACTATACATAAAGATTTATTATATGTACATTGGCGGTTTTCAGATTTTACATTAAAGTCGGGGATCTGCTTGGTAGCCAGGGATGGTGTTGTCATTCCTGGTTATGTTTAGGGCAATGGCAGCCATACTATAACATGTCACTTATGAATAAAACAAGCTGCCTGCTCCCTATGACAACACTTCCTGGCCCATGACAAGTTATAAATTGGGAATAAATCATATAATGTCCATGACAGGAAGTATTGTCAAATGAAAGCTCCATGTTATAGCCTACTCAGATCCATAGGTGCTGCCACCCATCTTTTGTTAATTGATGGGTGGCAGTCAATTTGCCATATAGGTTTCCACCCAGCTTTTCCATATCTCCATAAGTTCTATGCCTCACTTCTGCCTCACTTCTAATTCTACTACATGTACGTGTCTGTATAGTAATATTTGCCATAAAATGTCTGTCATCTACATTTATCCGTGCAGGTCTAGCGTATGGAGCCAAAATGAGAATATACAAGTCGTTTATGACATTCCCTTTAAGAATCTTGTGTCTATGAGGAAGATCTGCAATAGAGGTTCGGGTTGGAGAATGGATCTGGTTAGAAGAGATCATCTCCAGTCATGTTCCCCTGGAAGCTGCTTTCTATGGCGTTTGCTTTTTAGGCTTCGTTCACACATGGTGTTTACATTGCGTTTTGTATAAAGTAGCTGAGGAGATGAGATTTGCCTAATGCATTGCTGTTAACATTTACTTTTTAAAAAATGTGATAAGAAATTCATTTTTAGTAAACACAATGTTAACACAATGTTAACGTAATGGTTAAGTGCTGTAGACACATTGCGTTAACATTGTAAATGCCAATGTTAACACAATGCAATTAGGCAAATCCACCCTCCCCCTCAGAGAGGATTACAGAATCGGGTGCAGAGATTTCAAGATTCCTGAATTTTACACTGTGACCCAGTCACATGAGCTAGTTTTATGGCTAATATTGCATGAGGGTGACGTGCTGATAATACTAATCTTTATTTATATAGCACCATCATATTCCGTAGTGCGTTACAAATCATAGGTGACAGTCCTTAGTTGTGGAGCCAAAGTCGAGATGTACGGTCTGGCCTTTTCAGACCATAGAACCGCTTTTGCCTGATATTCTGAGGTAAAAGTTGCAGTGTGGTGCAGGCTGGGCGAGATATCACCATAGGTGTACGTCATTGGTCATTGCAGGTCATTTATCATGGTGTCTCTGTGGCCGCGTTGCGATGGCACCGTCACTGCTGTATGATTTGTGTAAATTCTCTGTTACACAGCAGATCCTCTCGCGTTTTCCTGACTCATTAGAAATCTCATTTTCCAAAACCTTCTCCTGGCGGCGCGTCCTCCTGATTCAGCGGATACCGCCGGAGCCTATAGAGAGGCAGCCACAGCTCTGCAACGTACTGATCTCCCTGCACCACCAGAGGGAGCCACAACCTGTAATATAATACTGTGCTGGTGCTCTCTGTAGTCAGCCACTGGGGGACACCAGCAATACATAGATAGATAGGAGATAGATATTAGAGATATGAGATGGATAGATAGATATTTAAAACAGACGGATATATAGATATCGGAAATGTATAGACATGAGACGTATAAATGAATGGATAGGTAGATAGATACAAGACGGAAAGATAAGAGATGGATGACCAATAGATTGATATATGTGGCTGGATAGATATGAGACGTATAAATGGATATGAGCCGGATTGGTAGATATTAGTGTGAGGTATAGTCGCACAATATGGCAGCCTCTTCCATCATGACCAGATAGCGAAGTCTCTTCTCTGTCACATCAATCAGACGCCACATGATGACAGATCGTCTCACTCCCACCTTCTGGTGACTCACATGGAGTCAAGGATTTTACGGATCTCAACGAAAACCATGATTATTGCTATTTTATGTCAGCAACTCTATGGATTTTCAGAGCACCTGGTGTCCCTATGATAACACTTCCTGCCTCTACCAGATCCTTTTCACGACAGGCGGCACACATCCGTGTAATTAAAACCAAACAGAAAGGATAAATATAGATGGAGAGAGCGTTCCCCGTAGAGTGATACCCCCCACTCATCACATCCCTCCTCACATGAGGTGAGAAGATGATTTACACCTCTGGAGGGATGTGAGATACCATGCAGATGCTGAGCACCCGCTTATATTCCTATTATTAACCCCTTAAAGGGAGACACCGCTTATGGCAGCAGGAGGGGGAGCAGCGTGGTCACAGTTGGACATAAGACTCCCTGACATCACATCTAATACACGGTGTGAGGTGACCCTGGCGATGACCAAGATGTCCACCAGTCACATGACTGCCCTGTGATTATGAGCGAGGCTTCTCCTGGACTCTTATCAGAACCAGTGCAGTCTGTACTAAGTGCAGGGGGCGGCAGATTACTGAATACCGGCGCCGAGCCTCCATGAATCTGCCGCCCCCTGCGCTGCTCAGGAAGTGGGCAAGATTATTTTTTGGTGCAGCTCTCCTCCACCATCTTCTCTGTAGACCTGTATCTTCCCATCATCCTCGCCTTCCTCTCCTCCACCTCCTTCTCTGTAGACCTGTATCCTCCCATAATCCTCTCCTTCCTCTCCTCCACCTCCTTCTCTGTAGACCTGTATCTTCCCATCATCCTCGCCTTCCTCTCCTCCACCATCGTCTCTATAGACCTGTATCCTCCCATCTTCCTTGCTGTCCTTTCCTCCACCACCTTCTCTGTAGACCTGTATCTTCCCATCATCCTCGCCTTCCTCTCCTCCACCACCTTCTCTGTAGACCTGTATCTTCCCATCATCCTCGCCTTCCTCTCCTCCACCATCGTCTCTGTAGACCTGTATCTTTCCATCATCCTCGCCTTCCTCTCCTCCACCATCTTCTCTGTAGACCTGTATCTTCCCATCATCCTCGCCATCCTCTCCTCCACCATCTTCTCTGTAGACCTGTATCTTCCCATCATCCTCGCCTTCCTCTCCTCCACCATCGTCTCTGTAGACCTGTATCTTCCCATCATCCTCGCCTTCCTCTCCTCCACCATCTTCTCTGTAGACCTGTATCTTCCCATCATCCTCGCCTTCCTCTCCTCCACCACCTTCTCTGTAGACCTGTATCTTCCCATCATCCTCGCCTTCCTCTCCTCCACCACCTTCTCTGTAGACCTGTATCTTCCCATCATCTCCACCTTCCTCTCCTCCACCACCTTCTCTGTAGACCTGTATCTTCCCATCATCTCCACCTTCCTCTCCTCCACCACCTTCTCTGTAGACCTGTATCTTCCCATCATCTCCACCTTCCTCTCCTCCACCACCTTCTCTGTAGACCTGTATCTTCCCATCATCTCCACCTTCCTCTCCTCCACCACCTTCTCTGTAGACCTGTATCTTCCCATCATCTCCACCTTCCTCTCCTCCACCATCTTCTCTGTAGACCTGTATTTTCCTTGCTGTCCTCTCCTCCACCTCCTTCTCTGTAGACTTGTATCCTCCCATCATCCTCGCCTTCCTCTCCTCCACCACCTTCTCTGTAGACCTGTATCTTCCCATCATCCTCGCCATCCTCTCCTCCACCATCGTCTCTGTAGACCTGTATCCTCCCATCATCCTCGCCATCCTCTCCTCCACCATCGTCTCTGTAGACCTGTATCTTCCCATCTTCCTTGCTGTCCTCTCCTCCACCTCCTTCTCTGTAGACCTGTATCCTCCCATCTTCCTTGCTGTCCTCTCCTCCACCACCTTCTCTGTAGACCTGTATCCTCCCATCTTCCTTGCTGTCCTCTCCTCCACCACCTTCTCTGTAGACCTGTATCCTCCCATCTTCCTTGCTGTCCTCTCCTTCACCACCTTCTCTGTAGACCTGTATCCTCCCATCTTCCTTGCTGTCCTCTCCTCCACCTCCTTCTCTGTAGACCAAAGAAAACAAGTCTTGTTACTTTGCTTGCTTTTGGATTTTATTGGCCGTCTCACCTTCCAGGCTTCCATCTTCTTCTTTTGTTACTTCTTCTTTATCACATTCCTCTTATTCATTCCTTCTTTTTCTTTTGACCACTATTTTTTTTATCCTTTATCATCTTTTCTCGCTTTCCTTATTTCCTATGGCTGTACCATCCATACCATCATGTTCTTCTCCATCTTATTCATGAGGCATCAGGTCTTAGTTGCCTCCATGGTGTACACTGACCCTGGTTGTACTGGAGGTGGTGACATCCCTCTGGTGTGTGGCCGATGTGCGCCCTGACCACACACTTCTCCATGTGCTGTGTGTAATTTTACCTCCTGGATTACGGGTCAGATATAGCCCTGGGTGTAAATGTGGGCAGATAATCCTGATTACTGATAGTCACAGTTTCTTTATTTATGCCTTAATCTTCACGTTGTTGCTATTTTTATCCCTCCTGGAAATCTTCATGCCACCAGTGATGTCCCGGGCCACATGCAAACTTTATCTACCCTCTTATACCTTCTAAAACATTAGCGCACCACTTCTAACACATCCCCTTACACGTGTACACCCACTACACCCCATCTGATGGACACTAGGCACCCATTATCTGAATCTGTAGACGGAGGTATTCTAGTAACTCTACCAAAAACTTTTGACCGCCTCCTCTTTTTTTAGGTCTGCCCCAGCTGCTGGCCCCCCCGCTGCCCCCGGAGAAGGAGGAGCACCCCAAGCTCCCCCCAACCTCACCAGCAACAGGAGGCTCCAACAAACCCAGGCACAGGTCGATGAGGTGAGTCCTAACGAGAAGTGGTGGTAGATAGATATCGAGACGTGTCCATAGGATGGACAATGTTTACGGCCTGTTCTCCTTACTACAGGTGGTGGATATTATGCGTGTGAATGTAGACAAGGTTTTGGAACGAGATCAGAAGCTGTCCGAGTTGGATGACCGCGCGGACGCTCTGCAGGCCGGAGCCTCGCAGTTTGAAACCAGTGCGGCCAAACTCAAGCGCAAGTACTGGTGGAAAAACCTCAAGGTGAGTAGACAAGCGGCCTACCCCGGAGGCTTGGGAGATCACAAGGTCGGAGGAACCGGTGGAGTTCCTGTCAAACTCTATCCTCTATAAGGTTATGTGTCGAAAGATGAAGTTGGGTACGGCCACCTTTAGGGGAGAGCACGATCCTACACTCTTCCATGATACTAGGACATCACGAACTTGAAGGTCGGAGGAGTTGGTGGAGTTTCTATCCAACTTTATCTTCTGATAGATCACATGTCCAAAGAGTCCTTCAGAACTGACTCCCCTTTATGTTCAGACATTTGGACTCTCTCTATTTTGGGTTTTCGAGACTGGGTCAAACCACTGATGGTTTTTGTCCAAAACAACCACAGGAACATATCAACATACCTTGCGCCCCATTGTCCCTTCTCCCCAGCCGTAGGTCTGGACATGCTCCTGTGGCTCAGTATCTCATCTAGTTACCGATCCGCTCTTCAGTTTTGGTGGTCGGAGGATAGAAGTTTATCGGATAGATGAGGCGGTGGTCTCTAACGCTTCTGTCTTCTCTCCGCAGATGATGATCATAATGGGAGTGATATGCGCCATCATCCTCATCATAATTATTGGTGAGTGGTTTCCGTGTGGCGTGTATATATGTATATAGCGTGTGTATAGCTGCTGCTGTGATCTGTGCTGTGTATATACGTGACGCACTGTACTAACCTCTTCTTTTTCTCTCGCTTTTTCTCCCCTTCCCGCCATCGCTCTGTATCATAACAATCCCATCCCGCCTCTAACCCCTCTCCTCCTACCCCACCATTCTGCCCCCCCTCCATCCTCCATGTTTTTTTCTTCTTCCAGTTTACTTCAGCACCTAAGGACAGCGAATCTCTCCCCGTCTTCTCTGTCTGATTTTTCTCCCCTCTTCGCCGGATCTCTCATCTCTACCCCCCCACAGCTGGGACCAGACAAAACTCAACATAATTCCCCCCTTCCTCCTGCCTCTCCCGCCCTCCCCTCCTACCACAGGGGGGGCATATTGTGTAGAAGCTGTCCCTTCTCGCTCTCTCTCCCATGTAAATACCCAATGACCCGGAGTTCCCCCTTAACTTATATATACACACATCTATATATATATATATTTAATTTGTCCGTGTGCAGGTTTTTCTGTTCCCTCGTTTCCCGTGACGCTGTGTGTCCGTGATGTTTATACACTTACCCCCCGGCCCCGAGGGGGGGAGGGAGGGTGCAATTACCCCCAGAACTGGTCTCTTATTTCCCCCCCGTCCCTCATGAAACGAGTCAGGTTTTTGGCTTTTATTTTTCCTAATTTTTTTTTTTTTTTTTGAGGATTGTGTGTGTGTATGTACAGTATGTGTGTAAAAAAAATAATAAAAATAAAATAAAACTATATATAATATATAAATCCTCAGAATACCCCCCTCTCCCTCCCCCCAACTCAGTATGCCAATGTCTTACTATAGATTTCATGCATGGGGCGTTATAGATGGACGAGATGTGACCCCTGACCCTAGGATTTCCCAGAATGCTTATCAGTCCCGTATTGGGGAGGAGCATCCCCCCCTTCTCACTTGCACTAATCTGGAGGGATTTGGTGTAAGGATTTGGGTTGATGCCCTCCCCCCTCACCGCCCCCTGTGCCTATGTGTTCTGCCTTGCAGGGGGCAGAATCGGCACTGGGGCAGATGAGGAGAGAGAGAGGCAGGGTCAGGAGATAATAGCAGGGGGGCAGGTTAGTGTCCCGGCTACCCCCTGCCACTAAGGAGGGACGTGGCATTGTGCGGTGGCACGGGCGCTTCTTAAGGGGTATTTTTCCTAATTAAGATGAATTAAACTGCCCCTCTACCCCGCAACGAGAGATGCCATGATGGTAACTGTGTCAAATCCCAACTCCATGACTGTAATAAGAGAGGAAGCCCTCTTACCCCGAGGAACCCGCCTTCTGTACACCCGTTACATCCAAACCCTGCATGGGAACAGCCATTATGTAGCTGCAACCGGCCCGGGGCAATGAGGCACATAGAAAGTGGACCCCCTACCCCGCAACCCCCCACTGCAGAACCCCCTGTGTGCCTGGTTGCCCCGTTTGCCTGCAATGTATCATTAGGAGGGAGGGGGTGAGTGTGTCCAGGGGCAATAGGGTTAATCTCCCCCTCTCTCCTTGTTAACCCCCCCCCCCACCTTCCCTCCTCCTACCCCCACAACATAAATATTAAAATAAATGTTGTTTAACCAAAACCAGTGGTGTTGTGATTTATTTTCGGGGTGGCCATAGATGTGGGGGCATCATGCTTTGAAGGAAACCTCCACTAGACACACTCAAATAGGATATCCACCAAGGTAGGTCTCTATTTACTTCCTGTAGTCACCTCCCACTAGGGAGTTTGATTAACTTCCTGTCTGGCAATGACCCGACTTCCTGTCTGGCAATGACCCGACTTCCTGTCTGGCAATGACCCGACTTCCTGTCTGGGTGACCGCCAGTTCTTTACATGGGGAGAAGCGGTCATAGAAAGTTGTCTCTGCTGTTCACAAGTCTCTCCACACGGACTCCAGATTCCTCCAATGCGGAAGAAGAGAAGACGACAAGAAACCAGCAAGACCCCAAAAAATGGGCCTCAGCCGGGGGGGCAAGGAGAGGCCTACAAATCCCATGTGCTCAGGGGGAAAGACGTCTGGGACATTCACATACACTATAAAATTAAATTAAGAAAAATTAAAAAAAATATATGTTTTAAATACCCAAATAATAAAAAAGCAGAAATCAAAATATAATTTTAATTTTTTAAAATTCATTTTTGTTACATAAGTTGTCATCATTTTTTTTTTTTTTTTTTTTATAATCCTTTTTACTTCCTTTATTTAGATTTTTCTCAAAATTGTTTTCATCCAAATCTATTCTTATACAAAGGAGGTTTTTTTTTTAAGGAGGTTTTTTTTTAAAATGACTTTGTTGAAGTTGCCCCATTATGAATGTGGAATGATAAAAGATTTGGTTGAAATTGCAATAATAATAAAAAAAATTATTCTGTCTAAGTTTTTTGGGGGTTTTTTTTTGTACTTCTTTAAAAATCTACCATTAAAATCCATCCTGATAACCCAGGGACATTACTCATAGTTCCAGGCACCGGGACTGTGGTATCTCTTTATATTTGGTATCCATGGCCTCCTTCGTTTTAAAATCAACATGTATAATTATGCTAATGAGCCAGAAGGGCTCTGGGGGGTGTTACCAGAGCCCCTCTGTGCTGTAGTGCTCTGCACACAGCACAGAAATGATCACCTCCCTGCAGCCAGGACAACAATGATGGCTGGATAGGTAAGTAACCACCGGAGCCAAGGTATGTAGCATCAACGCTTCCAACCCCTATGGATAATTAGTTAACCTCTTCACGCCCTTGATGACCAGAAATCCAGGAATGAAACCACCTGTTTATTCTATACTGCCAGGAATACTGACAATTAACCCTTTTACTACCCTAGACCACCAGGGATATTGAAAGTAACTCCTTCACTGCCCTAGACCACCGGCTACACTGACATTAACCCATTCATTATCTTAGACCCCTAGTTATACTGGAACGAATGCCTTCGTTATTCTGGAGCACCAGTTATACTAACATTAACCCCTTTACTGCCCCAGACCACCAGGTATATTTAAAGTTATCCCTCCACTGGCCTTGACCACCGGATGAACCAAGATTAACCCTAGACTGTCCAAGTATACTGACATTGACTCCCATCATTGCGGTAGCCCACAAAATAGTTGAGCACCCAGGATGTAGCCCCTAAGCATGGCTGTGCTGTATCACACCATCCACCAGGAGGCAGCGAGGTCCGTACACTTCCGAGAAAACCCCTGGAGTATAATAGCGTCAGTATAGATGACACCCCAGAGGGGCGAGTACCATTATCTCACATAGAGGCGATGGGGGCGAGTGTCAGGGATATGGCTACAGCCCACACCCCGCTTCTCTCACCCTGTAGTGGGGGGGGGGGGGGGCGCCCAAGCAAAACACAAAGGAAAATACATGAAAAATATGCGTCTTGTATCATCAGGACGACCTACACACAAGATATTCAGCGCATTATCTCTATACATCAAAGCATCTGCCGTGTAATGAGTCATCCCGGAGACCCCCGACGCCCCCACACTCCCCCAATCCAGCGCTTATTATCCTCAAGAGTCAGTGGGAAAACTCCATTTACTAGGGGATTTTATCACCTTTTTAGTTCAGATTATTTTATTTTTTGCATATTTTTGTTATGCCTATAAAGTGCAAATCAAAATATTTTTATATAGTTATTTTTTTTAATCCTTTTTTATCATGTTTTATATTATCAATGTTTTTTTTAATTATATTTTAAAATTTTTATTTTATTTAATATTTTTTATTTTATTTGTATATTTTGTCATTTTCCATTTTAAAAAAAGTTTTCTATGTTTTTATGGTTTTATTGTTCCGCTTGTATATATGTTATTTTATATATTTCTGTTACTCTTCCCCCTCCTTTTTTGTACATTATGTCAATTTAAAAATTTCAATTATATTAAATATTGTTTCTTATTTATATGGTTTAATTGTGTAAATGTAACATTTTTATTTCATTATACTATTTTTTTTTATATAAATATTTTTTTCTTTTTTGTTCTTGTATTTTTTTTTTTATTAATTATTTTTTCTACTTTTGCATATTTTTACGGCGTTATTATGTATTTTGAATATATTTCCATGTCTTCATTATACTATTTATTTTTTATCTATTTATTGTATTTTTTTTTTACCTTTTTTTATTTATACTTATTTTTATATCATTTGTTAATTTTTCTATTTTTGTTGCATAGTCTTATGGTTTTATTATGTATTTTGTATATTTTTTTTTATGTCAACCTTCTCTGATATTTATGGTATTAACTTTTTCCTCTTTTTTTTTTTTTTTTTGCATATTTTCAGGTTTTTATCATTTTTAATTGTTACATATGTTATGTTACTTTTTTGCATATTTTTAGGTTACTTTTACAATTTTTTACTATGGTATCATCTTTTTTGAATTTTTGTTTGCATATTTTAATGCCATTATTATTATTTTTTTATTAAGTTTTACATGTTATATTTTGATTGGTGTATCTCATTTGCATACGATATCATTGTCCGTTTTTTTCATTTGTCTTTTAGCCCCTTGTCCGCTTTTCCATAGCTTGATCTACAAAAAGCAGAAACTGAACCCTCTTTGCTTTTGTCTCTTTGTCCTGTTGCTTTGCTGCATCGCCCCTCACACTCACATCTGTGTTTTTCCAGCTGACTGGCGGCGCTCGTGATTGGCCGTTGCCAGGTTACGGGTACACAATCGGCCGCGTGACGCACGATCCAGTTGTGAGTCATCAGTAAATATTCTTGTCGCCGGAGACTCGTTTATTTCTCGTTCTATTATTGTTACATTGATGACAATTGTCAAGGAATTTAAAGAAAAAAAAAAAAACAAGTTAATTGATCGTTAGCGTTATGTAACCGAGCGCGGGAATGTCAGATTTTTTTTTTAGTGTGCATATTAATATTTTTCAATATTTTGGGATAGAGAGGGGCGGGGTCATCCACATACAGGTGACATCATATCGGACATCATGTCGGGGTACCTGGACCCCCCCCCTTCCCCTCCCCCACGTGGCACCAGCATTTAAACTACGAACAGGGCGAGGATCCTCCCCAAAGTGCCGGCACACAGTGTTAAGCTGTTCAAAGAGTTAACACTGGCACCAATTGCAACGTTAACGTTAAGGGGGAGGGGTTTTTGAACTGAGACTCCACCCATTTCCGAACTTCTAGTCTGCTCATAGTGGTAAGCGGTGGTGTAACTTGAAGCTGATGCGCCCCAGTTATAAGTTTCTGCCAGGCCCCCACCATAATGTCAGGTTTACAGTGTTAGTTTTCTCATTTAACAACTTATGGGCCCCCCTAAGCCTCTTGGGTCCTGTTGCAACCGCACCCTCCTAAAGCTACGCCCCTTCTTATGCCCAATTTCTTTTTAGATTGGTCTGGCTCCAAAGCCCACGCTTCTGTGACGCTCATTCCACATGTTGCCTTTACATTGTGTTAACAAATTAATTTACACAGTGTTAACAAACATGTTAACCCCTTAATGACCAACATCTTTTTATGGCGAGCGTTAAGGGATCTTCTGATGTGATGTCTTTCTATGGGCCTGTTATCTCAGCCCAGCCTCAAAATAAGCTCCAATCCCGGGTGGTTAACCTCTTGGACCTCTTTAACCGTTTGTCACCGCATGCGCAGACGGCAGGTTTGTCGGACGAAGGCGCGCAGCTCCTTATAGCGAAGATCTCGGGTAGGCGGAACAAAGAGGCTACTGGGGCGTGGAGTAGCTGCACCGTGTAGCCTCAGCTCCGGCTACTCCGCTCCCCAGCAGCCTCTTTAGAAAATTTACATATTCTGATAAAAGTTATCAAAAAAGTGCGGGGACGTGAGGATTATCCCTCAAAAGGACTATCCTCACATCCGATAGATCCACCTGATCTACCTTTATAGGGAGATTCGTGGTGGTAGGTTCCCTTTTAAAAAGAATTAAAAAAAAAAACATTACAGCGCCTCTAGTGGTCACAGGTTGTGACTGGTATTGCAGCTCTACTTTATGGAAGTAAAGGAATTTTATCTGCAGCCTCATAGTAGCCATAACATAGCGTTTACATACTTCGCTATACGGAGTAGTTTGAGGTGTCGTTTTTGCGGGATGAGCGGACGTTTTCTTTGCCACCATGTTGAGGACTGTAGAACCTTGTGATTGCTATTTATTACATCTTTTATATGTTGCAAAACGTTCTGTGTTTTGGGCAGTTTTTTCTGTTATGAGGTTTAATAACTGTTATTATGTATTGATAGATCGGGCATTTTGGGACGTGGCGATACCCGACGTGTTTCTGATTTTTACTGTTTATTTTCATATCCGTTCTATAGTAAGGGGGGGATTTGAATTTTTAGGTTTAATTTTTTTTTTTTAACTTTTAATTAAATTTTTTTACATTTTTTTGCAGACCCAACCCCACCCCTATAGATATATATATTATATACTAGTATCACACCAATGATGGGGGTTGTAGTATGTAATTATATGCACTAGTATCACACTGATCATGGGGGTTGTACTGTGTACTTATATACACTAGTATCACACCAATGATGGGGGTTGTAGTGTGTAATTATATACACTAGTATCACACAGATGATGGGTTTTGTAGTGTGTAGTTTTATACACTAGTATCACACAGATGATGGGGGTTGTAGTGTGTACTTATTATATACACTAGTATCACACCAATGATGGGGGTTGTAGTGTGTAATTATATACACTAGTATCACACAGATGATGGGTTTTGTAGTGTGTAGTTTTATACACTAGTATCACACAGATGATGGGGGTTGTAGTGTGTAGTTTTATTCACTAGTATCACACAGATGATGGGGGTTGTAGTGTGTAGTTTTATTCACTAGTATCACACAGATGATGGGGGTTGTAGTGTGTAGTTTTATTCACTAGTATCACACAGATGATGGGGGTTGTAGTGTGTAGTTTTATTCACTAGTATCACACAAATCATGGGGGTTGTAGTGTGTAGTCAGATACACTAGTATCACACATATGATGGGGGTTGTAGTGTGTAGTCAGATACACTAGTATCACACAGATGATGATATGTTAATAAGGGGATATATACTCCTTACACTGTGTTCCCACATATTTCAATTTTTCTCCCATAACAAAACCAGGCTGTGACCCCCCAATATATCATAAATAACATTGGGGGGATTTATCAGAAGTGCCCATGGCAACCAATCAGAGCTCAGCTTTCATTTCCCCACAGCTGTTTATAAAATGAAAGTTGAGCTGTTATTGGTTGTCATGGGCAACTAGAAGAGTTTTACCTCAGACACTTCTCCCCCAATTGTGTGTTGAACAGATGATGGGGGTTGTAGTGTGTAGTTATATGCGCTAGTATCACACAGATGATGGGGGCTGTAGTGTGTAGTTATATGCACTAGTATCACACTGATGATGGGGGCTGTAGAGTGTAGTTTTATACACTAGTATCACACACATGATGGGGGTTGTACTGTGTACTTATATACACTAGTATCACACACATGATGGGGGTTGTACTGTGTACTTATATACACTAGTATCACACACATGATGGGGGTTGTACTGTGTACTTATATACGCTAGTATCACACACATGATGGGGGTTGTACTGTGTACTTATATACGCTAGTATCACACACATGATGGGGGTTGTACTGTGTAGTTATATACGCCAGTATCACACACATGATGGGGGTTGTACTGTGTAGTTATATACGCTAGTATCACACACATGATGGGGGTTGTAGTGTGTTGTTTTGTACACTAGTATCACACACATGATGGGGTTGTAGTGTGTAGTTATATGCACTAGTATCACACACATGATGGGGGTTGTAGTGTGTAGTTATATACACTAGTATCACACAGATGATGGGGATTGTAGTGTGTAGTCATATACACTAGTATCACACACATGATGGGGGTTGTAGTGTGTTGTTTTGTACACTAGTATCACACACATGATGGGGGTTGTAGTGTGTTGTTTTGTACACTAGTATCACACAC
The DNA here is from genome assembly GCF_040894005.1 of Engystomops pustulosus. Lineage (NCBI taxonomy): Eukaryota > Metazoa > Chordata > Amphibia > Anura > Leptodactylidae > Engystomops > Engystomops pustulosus. The sequence goes on from NC_092414.1 coordinate 214,178,226, forward strand.
ATGATGGGGGTTGTAGTTATATACACTAGTATCACACACATGATGTGGGTTGTAGTCATTGTGTTATTATGTCACTGTATCACACACATTGCTTGTCTCGTGTCTTCTCACATCCCTCAGACCCCGCCTCCCAGAGCTCCAATCACAGTGCAGGGGGCGGGGACACTCATCTGTGACAGCCAATCGATTGATAGGGGTGTGTCTCAGTGCTGAGATCTCACGTGTATTGTGGAATGGTAGAAGCTGGGGAGGAAAACACAAAACAGAGAAGTCACCCGCAATCTACAGAGACTGCACGGGAGAGGTGACCCGCAATCTACAGAGACTGCACGGGAGAGGTGACCCGCAATCTACAGAGACTGCACGGGAGAGGTGACCCGCAATCTACAGAGACTGCACGGGAGAGGTGACCCGCAATCTACAGAGACTGCACGGGAGAGGTGACCCGCAATCTACAGAGACTGCACGGGAGAGGTGACCCGCAATCTACAGAGACTGCACGGGAGAGGTGACCCGCAATCTACAGAGACTGCACGGGAGAGGTGACCCGCAATCTACAGAGACTGCACGGGAGAGGTGATCCGCAATCTACAGAGACTGCACGGGAGAGGTGACCCGCAATCTACAGAGACTGCACGGGAGAGGTGACCCGCAATCTACAGAGACTGCACGGGAGAGGTGACCCGCAATCTACAGAGACTGCACGGGAGAGGTGACCCGCAATCTACAGAGACTGCACGGGAGAGGTGACCCGCAATCTACAGAGACTGCACGGGAGAGGTGACCCGCAATCTACAGAGACTGCACGGGAGAGGTGACCCGCAATCTACAGAGACTGCACGGGAGAGGTGACCCGCAATCTACAGAGACTGCACGGGAGAGGTGACCCGCAATCTACAGAGACTGCACGGGAGAGGTGACCCGCAATCTACAGAGACTGCACGGGAGAGGTGACCCGCAATCTACAGAGACTGCACGGGAGAGGTGACCCGCAATCTACAGAGACTGCACGGGAGAGGTGACCCGCAATCTACAGAGACTGCACGGGAGAGGTGACCCGCAATCTACAGAGAAGTCACCCGCAATCTACAGAGAGGTGACCCGCAATCTACAGAGAAGTCACCCGCAATCTACAGAGAGGTTACCCGCAATATACACAGGGTAACAAAAGAAAACGCGACCCCATAAAGACTCTTTTGTGTCAAAACACAGATCCTATAGATGGACTCTCTGTTCTTAAGATGTTTTGCTAAAGACGCCGCCCGGTGACCTGCATCACATCTCCACACAGCAGGTAAGAGCCTCAGTGTGATCATACTGTATAATGTGTCCTGTACATACATCCCCCAGCACCAGGATTATTACATCTGTATCCAGTCCTGAAGACCACACTGATACACTGTAACACCCAACCCCCCAGCTGTATTAGCTGAGTATGCGAGATTGTTCCTGACAATAGTAATATAACTACTATAATACTGCCCCCTATGTACAAGAATATAACTAATATAATACTGCCCCCTATGTACAAGAATGTAACTACTACAATACTGCCCCCTATGTACAGGAATATAACTACTATAATACTGCCCCCTATGTACAAGAATATAACTACTATAATACTGCCCCCTATGTACAAGGATATAACTACTATAATACTGCCCCCTATGTACAGGAATATAACTACTATAATACTGCCCTCTATGTACAAGAATATAACTACTATAATACTGCCCCCTATGTACAGGAATATAACTACTGTAATACTGCCCCCCATGTACAAGAATATAACTACTATAATACTGCCTCCTATGTACAGGAATATAACTACTATAATACTGCCCCCTATGTACAGGAATATAACTACTATAATACTGCCCCCTATGTACAAGAATGTAACTACTACAATACTGCCCCCTATGTACAAGAATATAACTACTATAATACTGCCCCCTATGTACAAGAATATAACTACTATAATACTGCCCCCTATGTACAGGAATATAACTACTATAATACTGCCCCCTATGTACAGGAATATAACTACTATAATACTGCCCCCTATGTACAGGAATATAACTACTATAATACTGCCCCCTATGTACTGGAATATAACTACTATAATACCTCCCCCTATGTACAAGAATATAACTACTATAATACTGCCCCCTATGTACAAGAATATAACTACTATAATACTGCCCCCTATGTACAAGAATGTAACTACTACAATACTGCCCCCTATGTACAGGAATATAACTACTATAATACTGCCCCCTATGTACAAGAATATAACTACTATAATACTGCCCCTATGTACAGGAATATAACTACTATAATACTGCCCCCTATGTACAAGAATATAACTACTATAATACTGCCCCTATGTACAGGAATATAACTACTATAATACTGCCCCCTATGTACAGGAATATAACTACTATAATACTGCCCCCTATGTACAGGAATATAACTACTATAATACTGCCCCCTATGTACAAGAATATAACTACTATAATACTGACCCCTATGTACAGGAATATAACTACTATAATACTGCCCCCTATGTACAGGAATATAACTACTATAATACTGCCCCCTATGTACAGGAATATTACTACTATAATACTGCCCCCTATGTACAGGAATATTACTACTATAATACTGCCCCCTATGTACAGGAATATAACTACTATAATACTGCCCCTATGTACAGGAATATTACTACTATAATACTGCCCCCTATGTACAGGAATATAACTACTATAATACTGCTCCCTATGTACAGGAATATAACTACTATAATACTGCCCCCTATGTACAGGAATATAACTACTATAATACTGCCCCCTATGTACAGGAATATAACTACTATAATACTGCCCCCTATGTATAGAAATACAACTACTATAATACTGCCCCCTATGTACAAGAATATAACTACTATAATACTGCCCCCTATGTACAAGAATATAACTACTATAATACTGCCCCCTATGTACAAGAATATAACTACTATAATACTGCCCCCTATGTACAAGAATATAACTACTATAATACTGCTGCCTATGTACAAGAATATAACTACTATAATACTACCCCCTATGTACAAGAATATAACTACTATAATACTACCCCCTATGTACAGGAATATAACTACTATAATACTGCCCCCTATGTACAAGAATATAACTACTATAATACTGCCCCCCTATGTACAAGAATATAACTACTATAATACTACCCCCTATGTACAGGAATATAACTACTATAATACTGCTCCTATGTACAGGAATATAACTACTATAATACTGCCCCCTATGTACAAGAATATAGCTACTATAATACTGCCCCCTATGTACAAGAATATAACTACTATAATACTGCCCCCTATGTACAAGAATATAACTACTATAATACTGCCCCCTATGTACAAGAATATAACTACTATAATACTGCCCCCTATGTACAAGAATATAACTACTATAATACTGCCCCCTATGTACAAGAGTATAACTACTATAATACTGCCCCCTATGTACAAGAATATAACTACTATAATACTGCCCCCTATGTACAGGAATATAACTACTATAATACTGCCCCCTATGTACAGGAATATAACTACTATAATACTGCCCCCTGTGTACAAGAATATATCTACTATAATACTGCCCCTATGTACAAGAATATAACTACTATAATACTGCCCCCTATGTACAGGAATATAACTACTATAATACTGCCCCCTATGTACAAGAGTATAACTACTATAATACTGCCCCCTATGTACAGGAATATAACTACTATAATACTGCCCCCTATGTACAGGAATATAACTACTATAATACAGATTGTGTTATTATTATTATTACTATAGGGGGTTATTACGCTGCCCCCTCTGGTGGTCTTGTGCCGGTATCTCTTGATGTGGTTATGATTTTCGGTCCCTGTTCCCCTCCTCTCTCTCTCTCCTCGGTTATTATGTCACTGTTGTGTTATATAAGACTAGTGAGTCATGTTGCGGTATATTATTATGTGATCTGGTTGCAGCTCCCGTCTTCCTCTTTGTGAGATGATGATCTTCTAGGAATGGCGATGCCCTCTCCCCAGGTTATGGCAGTAATTGTGGGGTGTATGGGGGTCCCTGTTATGGATTAGAACAACTTGTATATGAGAAGTATAGCACACAGCGCCATCTTACTGTGTTCCATGTGTTGTCAAGAGTTGTCGGAGATTCTATGTTTCCAGTGATTGTTGATGGTGATCGGTGGAGGTCCAACCTCAAGGATCTACCTAGACATCTGCTGACTAGTGAGCCCTGTGTATGAGGTCTTTCCAGGACCATTGGATCTCCCAAAGGTTGGACCTCTAATGGTCATAGCATGTCCTCTTCAAATGTCATGGCTGGAAATCTCACCACGTATCTCCTTCTTTTAGGGTTGGGGTACAGGTTGTCCCTCAAATTCTACTAGTCTGAAGGAGATTCAGTCTGATATCTGGGGGTCCGACCCTTAGGACCCTCGATGATCACAAGAACTGTTGTCCCTGATTAGCACAAGTGAAGTATCAGGATGCATGAATGACCACTGATATCTCCTGTCTTTCCAATATTTAGCACGCCCTCATGCCGCTTTGATATTTTTTGCTTACTCGGGATCCATAGAGCTTCTAAAGGTTGGACCTTCACTGATTAGAACATGTCCCCACTATGTATCTCTCCTCGTCGGTAGGGGGTCAGTTTTAAAATCGAGACATAAAATTGTAGTCTAATTATAACAAACAAGTGTCTAATTTTGAAGGCTTCAACCTTTTAGAACCTTCACCCCCCCCTCCCTCCAGTCACAAAACTGAGGTCCTTGAACAATCCACGTGAATGTACATGAGAGCTTTATGTATCGCTAAAATCAAGGAAATTAGACTGTGGCACAGACGTCCGACATGGTTGTCTTTTGATGGCACTTGCGCCTTCATTCCGCTTTGATATTTACTTCTAATTTGGGATAGGTGGAGCTTCTAAAGGCCCTCCACCGACCATAAGATGCCCTCAAGTGTCTTCAAAGGTGTTTCTGGACTTCTTAACGTATATACTTCTTGTACAAGTGGTAGTTTTGTATTTATTACTTAAAGGGGTTGTTACTTAGGTTGAGGAATAAGGGTCTTTAAGGCCACCTCTGATGACAAGTTCCTGAGTTCCATCGTTCCATGTAGATGGACTGTTGCTTGACTACCAACCACAGTCATTGCCTGCACGCACCAGAAGAAGATTATTATATGGGCGGATTGGGCAGCCACCCAGGGCCACCCTTGCACCTCTTAATGCGCCCCATGCACACATGACAGTCTTTATCTGTTTTTTTGCGTCTTCATGCCACTTTGACATTTCCTTCTTTTCTCGCTGTTTTACATCTTTAGATTCTCTCCCACTCTTCTTTCATCTCCACTTTTCATTCACTGCTTTCTAAGGATCCATGCGCTGACGCACGCCACCTCACACCGCGTGTAATCTGCCCACACATGTGCTCTGGTCATGTGCCGCCGTGTATATGTTTCACCTTCCCGGCTGCGTGCTGATTGGCTGCCCCACTAACCTAGCTCCTGCCCTGGGGCTGGGGAGAGGAACAGATGAGACGAGGTATGCAGCCTCGTGTGCCGGAGCGTGCACTAGAGAACACCGCGCCCCCTCGCTGTTCGAAACGGCCAATCACCTCTGGGCGCCACCTATCAATAAAATGATCTTCTACCTTCTTGTACATCTGGAGGATGGTCCTTTTTATTATGTTTACTGTAGGTTTTATTTGTCTCGAGCCCGATCATCCCACTTCACCGGGACCTGACTTATTATACATCTCATTATTGCGCGTTCAGCCTGGTATTTCTTCCATGTATTCCCAGAACGTTCCTGGGGTGGCAGCACGTTGCTACAATTTCCCAGATAGTCCTCAGTCTCAATGTTGCAACTCCACCAATATCCATGCAAAGCTTCACGTAGATATCTATCAAGCTAGAGCCCAAAGAACCATCCACCACCGATGAACACCGATACACCGTAACCAGCCCTAAACCTGTGCCACCAGGACATGACCAGGGATGACCAATAAACCACCGATAGATGGAGTAAATATCAATGATTATTGGGTGGATGTTGTCTTTTAGGTGATCGGTTGTTGGTAGAGCAGAAGGCAGATGTCCATGGCCATCAAGGAGTTCATGGAGGAATAGATCTTCTGCTAGACATATAGGGAGCCTCGTCTCAGCTAGTGGACCCATGTGCGACATTGACCTCTGCCTCCACCTACAGTAAGTGAAGGCAGACTTGGGGTGTGTTCGGAGGCTGACCTTACACCACCTGTGGGTGGAGCTGGATAACACGTCGTAGCCATAGACCGGTCAAAGTGCCCATGATGTCTACTGCTGAAAGTGCCTGCAGTAGATTGCCATTTGGACTGAATTATGAAGTTATTGATGAAGGGGACCTTGTCTGATGGATCAGGTGAAAGGGGGTCCGGTATCAGGATCTACAACCGGTAGAAGATAACGTCCTTCAGGACTGGAGGACAACTTCAGAGATCTTGTGAGGTTTAGGTCTCACTGGTGGAACAAGGTTGACCCACCAAATATTTGGTAGCTGGTGTTATTGATGGAAGTCAGTTGTATGTCGGGAAGGGTTTTTGTTTCCTTGCCACTCTTGGTATTCTTCAATCTAGAATCTCCATCCACTTGATGAATAGACTTAAACATCTTCATATTCTGGTTCTGTAAGAATTCGAAGGATGACCACCATCAAGTAGAACGTGGACTGTGTGATGGTGGACAAGCTGGATGTGCGTAATATAAAGTAACCAGCAAGTATGGATCTGCGTTCTAGAGGACCTCGAGCTGAAGATCTGTAGAAGGACATTCACTTCCATGTCAGCCATTCAGGTGACCGCCCCAGTCTTCGTAATCCCACCATTAGAAGTGACCATCAAAGAGGTTTAGATCATTGTCTGGATTCAATCGACAGAAGGTGCTCTGAGAGTCCCTTGGTTTATTAGCGCCTCTGCCTTGGGGAGGGGACCATGACCGTCGTTAAGAGGTTCTGGTGGTATTTGAAGGATTTTTCCACCCACATGGAATTGCCTTTTAATTAAATATTCTCCACATTTAACGTTTACATTTCCGCTGGTGTTTTCCGTAGCAGCCGCTGCCGGAGTGACTCACACACACCCCCATATACACTCACACACGTATATCCTGTATCCTAGCATTAGGATTTCTCTTCAGACCACTCTAATTATTCCTGACAGGCGGTGGCATAGTGATAGTGGTTGCCATCGTAACTATGCCTCCTGCCATTGTCCACGTTGGTGGGCAGCTGTGGCCGGTACGTAGGCAGGGGGTGACAGATGATCCTTATTACGCAGGGCTGGATTGTCGCTGGACTGCACAATTTGGACTATGCTTCATTAGTTTATATTGACACTGTCCACCGGATGACCTCATGGTATGTGGGTGGTGACGTCAGCTGTAGCTCTAGGGTCCTGGGTCACCTTCCTTCCTAAAATGAAGGTGATAATGAAATAAAATCCAAAACACCAGGAACCCAACGGGGAGCTAAGCCTAGAAATATCAAGGGGAACGTGTGACACCACACCAAAATGGTGGCATATTTACCATCACTCATCGTGGAGTTGGGTCTCTTTGCAGTGGCTGATCCATTGACCACAGTTGACCACCGAGAGACCTTTACTTTTAGGACCACGAAATAGTCATAACTATCCTGAATTGCACATGGATGGACTCTACGTGCAAGGACGGTCCTTGAGCTTTTTCGTCTCGCTAATATTTTCCTCTATAACGTCATCACCCCCTCCTTATTTCCACTCCAGTAGGACCTGCTGTGGTTTTGGGGATGGGATGAGAAGACTTGGTTACATTTTTGGCAGCGTGTGAATGCCCATGGCCTCTGCATGTAATAAGAGCTATTTTAATGCTAGCCCCAGCGGAGAACGGGGCACCGAGTCCTTGGCAGCTCTGGGGAAATTAGCCTATTTTTGTCTTTGTTTCCCGACTCTTATTTTCCTCTGATTTCCTCCATCACATCACCAATGCCTGAGGGGTTTATTAATAGATCAGCAGCTTTCAGGCTGGCACAGGGCGCGACGTCAGGTATTACACATGAATGAGGTTAATGAGGCGGTTCTCGCCTGGCAGCACGCGGCTCCTTGGGTGGATGTTGTCTCTTATGTGATCGGTTGTTGGTAGAGCAGAAGATGTCCATGGCCATCAAGGAGTTCATGGAGGAAACGATCTTGTGCTGGGCATATAGGGAGCCTCGTCTCAGCTGGTGGACCCATGGGCGACATTGACCTCTACCTCCACCTACAGTAAGTGAGCGCAGGCTTGGGGTGTGTTCGGAGGGTGACCTTACACCTCCTGTGGGTGGAGCTGGATAAAGAAGAGTTACGTCTTAGGAAAACGGTAGAAAGTCTTGGAGGGTTCATCCATTAAGTGTCCTCTGGTGGAGGCTGAACATTCGGCAGATGATGGACATGTGTGTGCCGGATCATGCATTTGGAGGCTGTTGTCAATGCTGGTATTGATCTATTTGGTTGGATCCCTATAGTTTCTAAAGACCTGGATCATTTCACCTTGTGGGAGTCTCTCATAGTAAAGCCTTGAGTCCATTTGGATATATTTAGTAGCTTCATCCCTATACTCAATGAAGGTATTTGGTGTTTGGACCCTTGTCTATTACATGCACTTGATGTCAGGACCCCTGGAAACATTGTATGCATTTGGTTGGGAAATCTTTACCCATTGCATGACCTTGGTGTTTGGACCCGCTGGACACATTGGGGCAGATTTACTTACCCGGTCCTGACGCGATCCAGCGGCGCGTTCTCAGACGAGGATTCAGGTCTTCCGGCGATTCACTAAGGTCGTGCGCCCGATGTCCACCAGGTGTCGCTGCTGCGCCGAGGTTCTTCCCGGTGCATGTAAGTGCTTGATTTTGCGTCACACTTCGTTTTTTAAATTCCGTGGTTTTTCCGAATCCGTTGGGTTTTCTGTCGGCCACGCCCCCGACATCTGTTGCGTGAAAGCTGGCGCGATGGTGCCAAAATTCCTGGGGAGTTCGGCTCAAAACAGAAAAAGAAAGTGCGGCCACGGAGCCCTTAGTAAATGAGCCCCATTGTGTAGACGCTCAGTTGGCGCCGTGTACCCATTACATCAACTAGATGTAAGGACCCATTGTGAAGGCTTGGTGCTGAGACCCCTGTACCTATTGCATGCACTGGGTGTCGGGACCCCTGTACCCATTACATGCACTTGATGTCGGGACCCCTGTACCCATTACATGCACTTGGTGTCGGGACCCCTGTACCCATTACATGCACTTGATGTCGGGACCCCTGTACCCATTACATGCACTTGATGTCGGGACCCCTGTACCCATTACATGCACTTGATGTCGGGACCCCTGTACCCATTACATGCACTTGATGTCGGGACCCCTGTACCCATTACATGCACCTGATGTCGGGACCCCTGTACCCATTACATGCACTTGGTGTCGGGACCCCTGTACCCATTACATGCACTTGATGTCGGGACCCCTGTACCCATTACATGCACTTGATGTCGGGACCCCTGTACCCATTACATGCACTTGATGTCGGGACCCCTGTACCCATTACATGCACTTGATGTGGGGACCCCTGTACCCATTACATGCACTTGATGTGGGGACCCCTGTACCCATTACATGCACTTGATGTCGGGACCCCTGTACCCATTACAGGCACTTGATGTCGGGACCCCTGTACCCATTACATGCACTTGATGTGGGGACCCCTGTACCCATTACATGCACTTGATGTCGGGACCCCTGTACCCATTACATGCACTTGGTGTCGGGACCCCTGTACCCATTACATGCACTTGATGTCGGGACCCCTGTACCCATTACATGCACTTGATGTCGGGACCCCTGTACCCATTACATGCACTTGGTGTTGGGACCCCTGTACCCATTACATGCACTTGATGTCGGGACCCCTGTACCCATTACATGCACTTGATGTCGGGACCCCTGTACCCATTACATGCACTTGGTGTTGGGACCCCTGTACCCATTACATGCACTTGCTTGATGTCGGGACCCCTGTACCCATTACATGCACTTGATGTGGGGACCCCTGTACCCATTACATGCACTTGGTATTGGGACCCCTGTACCCATTACATGCACTTGATGTCGGGACCCCTGTACCCATTACATGCACTTGATGTCGGGACCCCTGTACCCATTACATGCACTTGATGTCGGGACCCCTGTACCCATTACATGCACTTGATGTCGGGACCCCTGTACTCATTACATGCACTTGGTGTCGGGACCCCTGTACCCATTACATGCACTTGGTGTCGGGACCCCTGTACCCATTACATGCACTTGATGTCGGGACCCCTGTACCCATTACATGCACTTGATGTCAGGACCCCTGTACCCATTACATGCACTTGGTGTCGGGACCCCTGTACCCATTACATGCACTTGATGTCAGGACCCCTGTACCCATTACAGACACTTGGTGTCGGGACCCCTGTACCCATTACAGGCACTTGGTGTCGGGACCCCTGTACCCATTACATGCACTTGCTTGATGTCGGGACCCCTGTACCCATTACATGCACTTGATGTCGGGACCCCTGTACCCATTACATGCACTTGATGTCGGGACCCCTGTACCCATTACAGGCACTTGATGTCGGGACCCCTGTACCCATTACATGCACTTGATGTCGGGACCCCTGTACCCATTACATGCACTTGGTGTTGGGACCCCTGTACCCATTACATGCACTTGCTTGATGTCGGGACCCCTGTACCCATTACATGCACTTGATGTGGGGACCCCTGTACCCATTACATGCACTTGGTATTGGGACCCCTGTACCCATTACATGCACTTGATGTCGGGACCCCTGTACCCATTACATGCACTTGGTGTCGGGACCCCTGTACCCATTACATGCACTTGGTGTCGGGACCCCTGTACCCATTACATGCACTTGATGTCGGGACCCCTGTACCCATTACATGCACTTGATGTCGGGACCCCTGTACCCATTACAGGCACTTGATGTCGGGACCCCTGTACCCATTACATGCACTTGGTGTTGGGACCCCTGTACCCATTACATGCACTTGATGTCGGGACCCCTGTACCCATTACATGCACTTGATGTCGGGACCCCTGTACCCATTACATGCACTTGATGTCGGGACCCCTGTACCCATTACATGCACTTGATGTCGGGACCCCTGTACCCATTACATGCACTTGGTATTGGGACCCCTGTACCCATTACATGCACTTGGTATTGGGACCCCTGTACCCATTACATGCACTTGATGTGGGGACCCCTGTACTCATTACATGCACTTGATGTGGGGACCCCTGTACCCATTACATGCACTTGATGTCGGGACCCCTGTACCCATTACATGCACTTGATGTCGGGACCCCTGTACCCATTACATGCACTTGGTATTGGGACCCCTGTACCCATTACATGCACTTGATGTCGGGACCCCTGTACCCATTACATGCACTTGATGTCGGGACCCCTGTACTCATTACATGCACTTGATGTCGGGACCCCTGTACCCATTACATGCACTTGATGTCGGGACCCCTGTACCCATTACATGCACTGGGTGTCGGGACCCCTGTACCCATTACATGCACTTGATGTCAGGACCCCTGTACCCATTACAGGCACTTGGTGTCGGGACCCCTGTACCCATTACATGCACTTGGTGTCGGGACCCCTGTACCCATTACATGCACTTGATGTCGGGACCCCTGTACCCATTACATGCACTTGATGTCGGGACCCCTGTACCCATTACATGCACTTGATGTCGGGACCCCTGTACCCATTACATGCACTTGATGTCGGGACCCCTGTACCCATTACATGCACTTGGTGTCGGGACCCCTGTACCCATTACATGCACTTGGTATTGGGACCCCTGTACTCATTACATGCACTTGATGTGGGGACCCCTGTACTCATTACATGCACTTGGTATTGGGACCCCTGTACTCATTACATGCACTTGATGTGGGGACCCCTGTACTCATTACATGCACTTGGTATTGGGACCCCTGTACTCATTACATGCACTTGATGTCGGGACCCCTGTACCCATTACATGCACTTGATGTCGGGACCCCTGTACCCATTACATGCACTTGGTGTCGGGACCCCTGTACCCATTACATGCACTTGATGTGGGGACCCCTGTACTCATTACATGCACTTGATGTGGGGACCCCTGTACCCATTACATGCACTTGGTGTCGGGACCCCTGTACCCATTACATGCACTTGATGTCGGGACCCCTGTACCCATTACATGCACTTGATGTCGGGACCCCTGTACCCATTACATGCACTTGATGTCGGGACCCCTGTACTCATTACATGCACTTGATGTCGGGACCCCTGTACCCATTACATGCACTTGATGTCGGGACCCCTGTACCCATTACATGCACTTGATGTCGGGACCCCTGTACCCATTACATGCACTTGGTATTGGGACCCCTGTACCCATTACATGCACTTGATGTCGGGACCCCTGTACCCATTACATGCACTTGATGTCGGGACCCCTGTACCCATTACATGCACTTGATGTGGGGACCCCTGTACCCATTACATGCACTTGGTGTCGGGACCCCTGTACCCATTACAGACACTTGGTGTCGGGACCCCTGTACCCATTACATGCACTTGATGTCGGGACCCCTGTACCCATTACATGCACTTGGTGTCGGGACCCCTGTACCCATTACATGCACTTGATGTCGGGACCCCTGTACCCATTACATGCACTTGATGTGGGGACCCCTGTACCCATTACATGCACTTGGTGTTGGGACCCCTGTACCCATTACAGGCACTTGGTGTCGGGACCCCTGTACCCATTACATGCACTTGGTGTCGGGACCCCTGTACCCATTACATGCACTTGATGTCGGGACCCCTGTACCCATTACATGCACTTGATGTCAGGACCCCTGTACCCATTACATGCACTTGATGTCGGGACCCCTGTACCCATTACATGCACTTGGTGTTGGGACCCCTGTACCCATTACAGGCACTTGGTGTCGGGACCCCTGTACCCATTACAGGCACTTGGTGTCGGGACCCCTGTACCCATTACATGCACTTGGTGTCGGGACCCCTGTACCCATTACATGCACTTGATGTCAGGACCCCTGTACCCATTACATGCACTGGGTGTCGGGACCCCTGTACCCATTACATGCACTGGGTGTCGGGACCCCTGTACCCATTACATGCACTTGATGTCGGGACCCCTGTACCCATTACATGCACTTGGTGTTGGGACCCCTGTACCCATTACATGCACTTGATGTCGGGACCCCTGTACCCATTACATGCACTTGATGTGGGGACCCCTGTACCCATTACATGCACTTGGTATTGGGACCCCTGTACCCATTACATGCACTTGATGTCGGGACCCCTGTACCCATTACATGCACTTGATGTCGGGACCCCTGTACCCATTACATGCACTTGGTGTCGGGACCCCTGTACCCATTACATGCACTTGGTGTCGGGACCCCTGTACCCATTACATGCACTTGATGTCGGGACCCCTGTACCCATTACATGCACTTGGTGTCGGGACCCCTGTACCCATTACATGCACTTGATGTCGGGACCCCTGTACCCATTACATGCACTTGGTGTCGGGACCCCTGTACCCATTACATGCACTTGGTGTCGGGACCCCTGTACCCATTACATGCACTTGATGTCGGGACCCCTGTACCCATTACATGCACTTGGTGTTGGGACCCCTGTACCCATTACATGCACTTGATGTGGGGACCCCTGTACCCATTACATGCACTTGATGTGGGGACCCCTGTACCCATTACATGCACTTGATGTCGGGACCCCTGTACCCACTGTGTAGACTTGGTGTTAGGACCCCTGTACCAGTTACATGCAGTTAGTGTCAGGACCCTTTTGTCGGACCCTTGTACCCACCCTGTGCCCCTCATGTCCTCTCCAGCAGTGGATGTCTTTTTCATTAGGGATTGAGACCCTGTTGCATCTTCATTTTTCCTCCCCCCTTAGTGTGAATAGACCCCCGGCACATTACGGTATATGATTAGATAACGCTGCGATCCGGCAGCCCCCTCCCCTTCCTCTATTACACCGGCTCCGGCTAATCCCCCGGCTCGGGGCTCACACTGCCTCACACACTATTATATAATAATCCTTTATATAAGCGCCCGTCATGTCCGCAGCCTTTATGTAAGAGCCCTGGCTGGTTATGTGCGGGGGGCTGTGATGTCACCCCAGGGATCCCCCCGGTATCCCCCATCCCCCACTCTTCCCTTTTCTGGCCGCCCTGTAATGTTTACTCATCCTAGAACACTATGTTCTTGGCACGCTCGCCCCGTCTGTCATTCAGGGTGTGGCCCTCGTACGGCTCCAAATCTTTCTAGTCACCACAAGAGGTAAAAGGTCCAGGTGTTGTAAGAGTTAACGTCAAAACTTCCCCGGATAGGCAGGGGTTAAATCTTGTGATTGCTAATAATCGATCAATAGTCGTTAGATGTAGCAGAGCCGAGTTCTTCCCTATATTGGGCCGTAGGGTGATATTTATAGGGTGACACATTTGGCTCTGCTACATCCCTACGCAGTCTATTCTGGATGCTGTCACTGAAGGGTTAAAGGCGGGGGTAATCCGCAGGTGGGTGGAAAGGAAGGGAGACGTCCTGCAGCAGGAGAAGGGTTAATTTCCGAGAGAAACACGCTCCATATTAGCATGTTATACAGGAGCCGCGCCGCCATTGGCCGCTTTACCGTCTCCAATCGGAGCATCCGGAGGAGGGGGGGCGGCAGCACTGCGTTCCACGTGTGGGGCGATTGCTTCATAGGGCGGATTAGTGACATCATGGGGCGGCCAGCCAATAGGAGAGAGGCAGGGGAGGGATCCAGGGACCTGAAAGGTAGCGGAGAAGAAGAAGAAGGAGAGAGAATGAAGAGGAGAGACGCAGATGAGGAGGATGAGAAACACAAGGTGAGGAGGGAGGGAGGGTGCCAGGGGGTCTGCGCCAGGGGGTCTGCGCCAGGGGGTCTGCAGCAGGGGGTCTGCGCCAGGTGGTCTGCGCCAGGTGGTCTGCGCCAGGGGGTCTGCGCCAGGGGGTCTGCGCCAGGGGGTCTGCGCCAGGGGGTCTGCGCCAGGTGGTCTGCGCCAGGGGGTCTGCGCCAGGGGGTCTGCGCCAGGGGGTCTGCGCCAGGGGGTCTGCGCCAGGGGGTCTGCGCCAGGGGGTGTATGTGTGAGGCCTGGACCCGGGGAGACAGAGTCCTGGGCACCGGGACATAGATTGTTCTGCAACTCTCTAATATACTTCATCAATTCTGCAAAAATAACTTTAAAAAAAATATAGTGAGAATCTTGTGCTTTTCACAGCTGAGGTTTTGTTACAGTTGCATCTAGTTGGCAATGCTCTGTGTGTAGCTGAGTCAGTCTGAGGCCGGGGCTCGTGTCCAGGGAGGTGCATGCAGTATAAGGCGGAAAAAATCATCTGTATTTCATTTTTTTGCAGTGGAGATTTGTGGTGTAGAGGCCAGGAATGTTTGATGTGAAACTGACCACTAGGGGGCGATCTGTATGGACCACACAGAGTGGTGCACTGATAGCATCTCTAGGGTACATAGACAAGAAATAGCAGGGCATGGGGTGGCAGATAGGAGACTGGTGGAGAGAGAGCACTGAGCTCCCCATAGACTGGTGGAGAGAGAGCGCTGAGCTCCCCATAGACTGGTGGAGAGAGAGCGCTGAGCTCCCCATAGACTGGTGGAGAGAGAGCGCTGAGCGCCCCATAGACTGGTGGAGAGAGAGAGAGCGCTGAGCTCCCCATAGACTGGTGGAGAGAGAGAGAGCGCTGAGCTCCCCATAGACTGGTGGAGAGAGAGCGCTGAGCTCCCCATAGACTGGTGGAGAGAGAGCGCTGAGCGCCCCATAGACTGGTGGAGAGAGAGAGAGCGCTGAGCTCCCCATAGACTGGTGGAGGAGAGAGAGCGCTGAGAACCCCAGAGACTGGTGGAGAAAGAGCGCTGAGCGCCCCATAGACTGGTGGAGAGAGAGCGCTGAGCTCCCCATAGACTGGTGGAGAAAGAGCGCTGAGCGCCCCATAGACTGGTGGAGAGAGAGCGCTGAGCTCCCCATAGACTGGTGGAGAGAGAGCGCTGAGCTCCCCATAGACTGGTGGAGAAAGAGCGCTGAGCTCCCCATAGACTGGTGGAGAGAGAGCGCTGAGCTCCCCATAGACTGGTGGAGAGAGAGCGCTGAGCTCCCCATAGACTGGTGGAGAGAGAGCGCTGAGCTCCCCATAGACTGGTGGAGAGAGAGCGCTGAGCTCCCCATAGACTGGTGGAGAGAGAGCGCTGAGCTCCCCATAGACTGGTGGAGAAAGAGCGCTGAGCTCCCCATAGACTGGTGGAGGAGAGAGAGCGCTGAGCTCCCCATAGACTGGTGGAGGAGAGAGAGCGCTGAGCTCCCCATAGACTGGTGGAGGAGAGAGAGCGCTGAGCTCCCCATAGACTGGTGGAGGAGAGAGAGCGCTGAGCTCCCCATAGACTGGTGGAGGAGAGAGAGCGCTGAGCTCCCCATAGACTGGTGGAGGAGAGAGAGCGCTGAGCTCCCCATAGACTGGTGGAGGAGAGAGAGCGCTGAGCTCCCCATAGACTGGTGGAGGAGAGAGAGCGCTGAGCTCCCCATAGACTGGTGGAGAGAGAGCGCTGAGCTCCCCATAGACTGGTGGAGAGAGAGCGCTGAGCTCCCCATAGACTGGTGGAGAGAGAGCGCTGAGAACCCCATAGACTGGTGGAGGAGAGAGAGCGCTGAGAACCCCATAGACTGGTGGAGAGAGAGAGCGCCGAGCTCCCCATAGACTGGTGGAGAGAGAGCGCTGAGCGCCCCATAGACTGGTGGAGAGAGAGCGCTGAGCTCCCCATAGACTGGTGGAGAGAGAGCGCTGAGAACCCCATAGACTGGTGGAGAGAGAGAGCGCTGAGCGCCCCATAGACTGGTGGAGAGAGAGCGCTGAGCGCCCCATAGACTGGTGGAGAGAGAGCGCTGAGCTCCCCATAGATTGGTGGAGGAGAGAGAGCGCTGAGAACCCCAGAGACTGGTGGAGAGAGAGCGCTGAGAACCCCATAGACTGGTGGAGGAGAGAGAGCGCTGAGAACCCCAGAGACTGGTGGAGAGCGCTGAGAACCCCATAGACTGGTGGAGAGAGAGAGCGCTGAGCGCCCCATAGACTGGTGGAGAGAGAGAGTGCTTAGCTCCCCATAGACTGGTGGAGAGAGAGCGCTGAGCGCCCCATAGACTGGCGGAGAGAGAGCGCTGAGCGCCCCATAGACTGGCGGAGAGAGAGCGCTGAGCTCCCCATAGACTGGTGGAGGAGAGAGAGCGCTGAGCTCCCCATAGACTGGTGGAGGAGAGAGAGCGCTGAGAACCCCAGAGACTGGTGGAGAGCGCTGAGAACCCCAGAGACTGGCGGAGAGAGAGCGCTGAGAACCCCATAGACTGGTGGAGGAGAGAGAGCGCTGAGAACCCCCAGAGACTGGTGGAGAGAGAGAGAGCGCTGAGCTCCCCATAGACTTGTGGAGAGAGCGCTGAGCTCCCCATAGACTTGTGGAGAGAGCGCTGAGCGCCCCATAGACTGGTGGAGAGAGAGAGCGCTGAGCGCCCCATAGACTGGTGGAGAGAGAGCGCTGAGCGCCCCATAGACTGGTGGAGAGAGAGCGCTGAGCGCCCCATAGACTGGTGGAGAGAGAGCGCTGAGCTCCCCATAGACTGGTGGAGGGAGAGCGCTGAGCTCCCCATAGACTGGTGGAGGAGAGAGAGCGCTGAGAACCCCAGAGACTGGTGGAGAGCGCTGAGAACCCCATAGACTGGCGGAGAGAGAGCGCTGAGCGCCCCATAGACTGGCGGAGAGAGAGCGCTGAGCGCCCCATAGACTGGCGGAGAGAGAGCGCTGAGCGGCCCATAGACTGGCGGAGAGAGAGCGCTGAGCTCCCCATAGACTGGCGGAGAGAGAGCGCTGAGCGCCCCATAGACTGGCGGAGAGAGAGCGCTGAGCGCCCCATAGACTGGCGGAGAGAGAGCGCCGAGCGCCCCATAGACTGGCGGAGAGAGAGCGCCGAGCGCCCCATAGACTGGCGGAGAGAGAGCGCCGAGCGCCCCATAGACTGGCGGAGAGAGAGCGCCGAGCGCCCCATAGACTGGCGGAGAGAGAGCGCCGAGCGCCCCATAGACTGGCGGAGAGAGAGCGCCGAGCGCCCCATAGACTGGCGGAGAGAGAGCGCCGAGCGCCCCATAGACTGGCGGAGAGAGAGCGCCGAGCGCCCCATAGACTGGCGGAGAGAGAGCGCCGAGCGCCCCATAGACTGGCGGAGAGAGAGCGCCGAGCGCCCCATAGACTGGCGGAGAGAGAGCGCCGAGCGCCCCATAGACTGGCGGAGAGAGAGCGCCGAGCGCCCCATAGACTGGCGGAGAGAGACCGCTGAGCGCCCCATAGACTGGCGGAGGGAGAGCGCTGAGCGCCCCATAGACTTGTGGAGAGAGAGCGCTGAGCGCCCCATAGACTGGTGGAGAGAGAGCGCTGAGCGCCCCATAGACTGGTGGAGAGAGAGAGCGCTGAGCGCCCCATAGACTGGTGGAGAGAGAGCGCTGAGCTCCCCATAGACTGGTGGAGAGAGAGAGCGCTGAGCGCCCCATAGACTGGTGGAGAGAGAGCGCTGAGCGCCCCATAGACTGGTGGAGAGAGAGCGCTGAGCTCCACATAGACTGGTGGAGGGAGAGCGCTGAGCTCCCCATAGACTGGTGGAGAGCGCTGAGAACCCCAGAGACTGGCGGAGAGAGAGCGCTGAGCGCCCCATAGACTGGCGGAGAGAGAGCGCTGAGCTCCCCATAGACTGGCGGAGAGAGAGCGCTGAGCTCCCCATAGACTGGCGGAGAGAGAGCGCTGAGCGCCCCATAGACTGGCGGAGAGAGAGCGCTGAGCGCCCCATAGACTGGCGGAGAGAGAGCGCTGAGCGCCCCATAGACTGGCGGGGAGAGAGCGCTGAGCGCCCCATAGACTGGCGGAGAGAGAGAGCGCTAAGCGCCCCATAGACTGGCGGAGAGAGAGCGCTGAGCTCCCCATAGACTGGCGGAGAGAGAGCGCTGAGCTCCCCATAGACTGGCGGAGAGAGAGCGCTGAGCGCCCCATAGACTGGCGGAGAGAGAGCGCTGAGCGCCCCATAGACTGGCGGAGAGAGAGCGCTGAGCGCCCCATAGACTGGCGGGGAGAGAGCGCTGAGCGCCCCATAGACTGGCGGAGAGAGAGAGCGCTGAGCGCCCCATAGACTGGTGGAGAGAGAGCGCTGAGCGCCCCATAGACTGGTGGAGAGAGAGCGCTGAGCGCCCCATAGACTGGTGGAGAGAGAGCGCTGAGCGCCCCATAGACTGGTGGAGAGAGA
Source organism: Engystomops pustulosus (assembly GCF_040894005.1). Classification (NCBI taxonomy): domain Eukaryota; kingdom Metazoa; phylum Chordata; class Amphibia; order Anura; family Leptodactylidae; genus Engystomops; species Engystomops pustulosus. Next base: position 214,197,807 of record NC_092414.1, read on the forward strand.
GCGCTGAGCTCCCCATAGACTGGTGGAGAGAGCGCTGAGCGCCCCATAGACTGGTGGAGAGAGAGCGCTGAGCGCCCCATAGACTTGTGGAGAGAGAGCGCTGAGCGCCCCATAGACTGGTGGAGAGAGAGAGCGCTGACCTCCCCATAGACTGGTGGAGAGAGAGCGCTGAGCTCCCCATAGACTGGTGGAGAGAGAGCGCTGAGCTCCCCATAGACTGGTGGAGAGAGAGAGCGCTGAGCGCCCCATAGACTGGTGGAGAGAGAGAGCGCTGAGCTCCCCATAGACTGGTGGAGAGAGAGCGCTGAGCTCCCCATAGACTGGTGGAGAGAGAGCGCTGAGCACCTCATAGACTGGTGGAGAGAGAGAGCGCTGAGCTCCCCATAGACTGGTGGAGAGAGAGCGCTGAGCGCCCCATAGACTGGCGGAGAGAGAGCGCTGAGCGCCCCATAGACTGGCGGAGAGAGAGCGCTGAGCGCCCCATAGACTGGCGGAGAGAGAGCGCCGAGCGCCCCATAGACTGGCGGAGAGAGAGCGCCGAGCGCCCCATAGACTGGCGGAGAGAGAGCGCCGAGCGCCCCATAGACTGGCGGAGAGAGAGCGCCGAGCGCCCCATAGACTGGCGGAGAGAGAGCGCCGAGCGCCCCATAGACTGGCGGAGAGAGAGCGCCGAGCGCCCCATAGACTGGCGGAGAGAGAGCGCCGAGCGCCCCATAGACTGGCGGAGAGAGAGCGCCGAGCGCCCCATAGACTGGCGGAGAGAGAGCGCCGAGCGCCCCATAGACTGGCGGAGAGAGAGCGCCGAGCGCCCCATAGACTGGCGGAGAGAGAGCGCCGAGCGCCCCATAGACTGGCGGAGAGAGAGCGCCGAGCGCCCCATAGACTGGCGGAGAGAGAGCGCCGAGCGCCCCATAGACTGGCGGAGAGAGAGCGCCGAGCGCCCCATAGACTGGCGGAGAGAGAGCGCCGAGCGCCCCATAGACTGGCGGAGAGAGAGCGCCGAGCGCCCCATAGACTGGCGGAGAGAGAGCGCCGAGCGCCCCATAGACTGGCGGAGAGAGAGCGCTGAGCGCCCCATAGACTGGCGGAGGGAGAGCGCTGAGCGCCCCATAGACTTGTGGAGAGAGAGCGCTGAGCGCCCCATAGACTTGTGGAGAGAGAGCGCTGAGCGCCCCATAGACTGGTGGAGAGAGAGCGCTGAGCGCCCCATAGACTGGTGGAGAGAGAGAGCGCTGAGCGCCCCATAGACTGGTGGAGAGAGAGCGCTGAGCTCCCCATAGACTGGTGGAGAGAGAGAGCGCTGAGCGCCCCATAGACTGGTGGAGAGAGAGCGCTGAGCGCCCCATAGACTGGTGGAGAGAGAGCGCTGAGCTCCACATAGACTGGTGGAGGGAGAGCGCTGAGCTCCCCATAGACTGGTGGAGAGCGCTGAGAACCCCAGAGACTGGCGGAGAGAGAGCGCTGAGCGCCCCATAGACTGGCGGAGAGAGAGCGCTGAGCTCCCCATAGACTGGCGGAGAGAGAGCGCTGAGCTCCCCATAGACTGGCGGAGAGAGAGCGCTGAGCGCCCCATAGACTGGCGGAGGAGAGAGCGCTGAGCGCCCCATAGACTGGCGGGGAGAGAGCGCTGAGCGCCCCATAGACTGGCGGAGAGAGAGAGCGCTAAGCGCCCCATAGACTGGCGGAGAGAGAGCGCTGAGCTCCCCATAGACTGGCGGAGAGAGAGCGCTGAGCTCCCCATAGACTGGCGGAGAGAGAGCGCTGAGCGCCCCATAGACTGGCGGAGAGAGAGCGCTGAGCGCCCCATAGACTGGCGGAGAGAGAGCGCTGAGCGCCCCATAGACTGGCGGGGAGAGAGCGCTGAGCGCCCCATAGACTGGCGGAGAGAGAGAGCGCTGAGCGCCCCATAGACTGGTGGAGAGAGAGCGCTGAGCGCCCCATAGACTGGTGGAGAGAGAGCGCTGAGCGCCCCATAGACTGGTGGAGAGAGAGCGCTGAGCGCCCCATAGACTGGTGGAGAGAGAGCGCTGAGCTCCCCATAGACTGGTGGAGAGAGAGCGCTGAGCTCCCCATAGACTGGTGGAGAGAGAGCGCTGAGCTCCCCATAGACTGGTGGAGAGAGAGCGCTGAGCTCCCCATAGACTGGTGGAGAGAGAGCGCTGAGCTCCCCATAGACTGGTGGAGAGAGAGCGCTGAGCACCTCATAGACTGGTGGAGAGAGAGCGCTGAGCACCTCATAGACTGGTGGAGAGAGAGCGCTGAGCACCTCATAGACTGTTGGAGAGAGCGCTGAGCGCCCCATAGACTGGTGGCGAGAGAGCGCTGAGCGCCCCATAGACTGGTGGCGAGAGAGCGCTGAGCGCCCCATAGACTGGTGGCGAGAGAGCGCTGAGCGCCCCATAGACTGGTGAAGAGAGCGCCGAGCACCCCATAGACTGGTGGAGAGAGCGCCGAGCACAATATGGACTGGAGGAGAGAGAGCGCTGAGCACAATATGGACTGGAGGAGAGAGAGCGCTGAGCATCCCATAGACTGGTGAAGAGAGCGCTGAGCACCTCATAGACTGGTGAAGAGAGCGCCGAGCACCCCATAGACTGGTGGAGAGAGCGCTGAGCACAATATGGACTGGAGGAGAGAGAGCCGAGCACCTCATAGACTGGTGAAGAGAGCGCCGAGCACCTCATAGACTGGTGAAGAGAGCGCCGAGCACCCCATAGACTGGTGGAGAGAGCGCCGAGCACAATATGGACTGGAGGAGAGAGAGCGCTGAGCACAATATGGACTGGAGGAGAGAGAGCGCTGAGCATCCCATAGACTGGTGAAGAGAGCGCTGAGCACCTCATAGACTGGTGAAGAGAGCGCCGAGCACCCCATAGACTGGTGGAGAGAGAGCGCTGAGCACAATATGGACTGGAGGAGAGAGAGCCGAGCACCTCATAGACTGGTGAAGAGAGCGCTGAGCACCTCATAGACTGGTGAAGAGAGCGCCGAGCTCCCCATAGACTGGTGGAGAGAGAGCGCTGAGCACAATATGGACTGTCCGATGGTTACGTCCTTGTACTGTTTTTTTAAAAAAAAAATTTTAATAGATGAATTAATAGGACTGGTCCAGATCACACAATACAGGATACTGAGAGGAGAGGAGACTGTGCTGCCGCTATTACTGCCAGTATTAAACTGGTTTATCTTGTCCTAATAGGGAACAAGAATGGCTCCAGGACATGGGAAGAGGGAGGGAACCGTACATGTCCCCAGATTCCTGGTACCAGAACTGGTATTACAAGATAATAAAACTATACAGTCATAATACCTGAGCCATGTACACCGAGAGAAGGAACATATTTACTTTCCATAAATGTAACTACTATAATACTGCCCCTATGTACAGGAATATAACTACTATAATACTGCCCCCTATGTACAGGAATATAACTACTATAATACTGCCCCCTATGTACAGGAATATAACTACTATAATACTGCCCCCTATGTACAGGAATATAACTACTATAATACTGCCCCCTATGTACAAGAATATAACTACTACAATACTGCCCCTATGTACAGGAATATAACTACTATAATACTGCCCCCTATGTACAAGAATATAACTACTATAATACTGCCCCCTATGTACAAGAATATAACTACTATAATACTGCCCCCTATGTACAAGAATATAACTACTATAATACTGCCCCCTATGTACAGGAATATAACTACTGTAATACTTCCCCTATGTACAGGAATATAACTACTATAATACTGCCCCCTATGTACAAGAATATAACTACTATAATACTGCCCCCTATGTACAAGAATATAACTACTATAATACTGCCCCCTATGTACAAGAATATAACTACTATAATACTGCCCCCTATGTACAAGAATATAACTACTATAATACTCCCCCCTATGTACAGGAATATAACTACTATAATACTGCCCCCTATGTACAAGAATATAACTACTATAATACTGCCCCCTATGTACAGGAATATAACTACTATAATACTGCCCCCTATGTACAGGAATATAACTACTATAATACTGCCCCTATGTACAGGAATATAACTACTATAATACTGCCCCCTATGTACAGGAATATAACTACTATAATACTGCCCCCTATGTACAGGAATATAACTACTATAATACTGCCCCCTATGTACAGGAATATAAATACTATAATACTGCCACCTACAGGAATATAAATACTATAATACTGCCACCTATGTACAGGAATATAACTACTATAATACTGCCCCCTATGTACAGGAATATAACTACTATAATACTTCCCCCTATGTACAAGAATATAACTACTATAATACTGCCCCCTATGTACAAGAATATAACTACTATAATACTGCCCCCTATGTACAGGGATATAACTACTATAATACTGCCCCCTATGTACAGGAATATAACTACTATAATACTGCCCCTATGTACTGGAATATAACTATTATAATACTGCCCCCTATGTACAGGAATATAACTACTATAATACTGCCCCCTATGTACAAGAATATAACTACTATAATACTGCCCCCTATGTACAAGAATATAACTACTATAATACTGCCCCCTATGTACAAGAATATAACTACTATAATACTGCCCCCTATGTACAAGAATATAACTACTATAATACTGCCCCCTATGTACAAGAATATAACTACTATAATACTGCCTCCTATGTACAAGAATATAACTACTATAATACTGCCCCCTATGTACAGGAATATAACTACTATAATACTGCCCCCTATATACAAGAATATAACTACTATAATATGGCTCCCTATGTACAGGAATATAACTACTATAATACTGCCCCCTATGTACAGGAATATAACTACTATAATACTGCCCCCTATGTACAAGAATATAACTACTATAATACTGCCCCCTATGTACAAGAATATAACTACTATAATACTGCCCCCTATGTACAAGAATATAACTACTATAATACGGCTCCCTATGTACAGGAATATAACTACTATAATACTGCTCCCTATGTACAAGAATATAACTACTATAATACTGCCTCCTATGTACAAGAATATAACTACTATAATACTGCCCCCTATGTACAAGAATATAACTACTATAATACTGCCCCCTATGTACAAGAATATAACTACTATAATACTGCCCCCTATGTACAAGAATATAACTACTATAATACTGCTCCCTATGTACAAGAATATAACTACTATAATACTGCCCCCCTATGTACAAGAATATAACTACTATAATACTGCCCCCTAATAATATAACTACTAGAATAGTCCTGTGATTATCCTCTAGTCCATATTTGTGCGGTATTATATAAGGTCGGGGATGATGCTGTGATTGTATAGTGTTACATAAGTGTCGGTGTCTCCAGTAGACGTCTACATTATTATATAACAGTTGTTGGATAATACGGGGATCACATAATAATATAATACCGCAGTGTGTGGCGGTCAGTAATGGATATTCTCTGGTAATGACTGATGAGGACAGTGTTGGGGATTCCTGTCTGTGAGGAGCATAGTCCTGCGTCTGGTGGTGTCCGGGGCTTCCCAGGGTCATTGCACTTGCTGCTTATTTGAGGATTTGGAGATATGTTCCTGGTTCCTTATGGATAATTCTCTCCTCCATCTTTGTTCTCTCCTTTCTTCTGCAGAACGTCTCCTTCCATCATTTGGTCAGTGTTTCTACACATCCGTAATCGGCCAGGACGGAGGCGATGAACGGACCTGGTGAACCTCCTCCTCCTCTTGTGGAGAGGGGGAGGAGAACAAGGGGCAACCGGGAGATGGAAGGAACTCAACAGGATGAGACGGACACAAACAGCCACGGCTCCAGCGGCAACGAATCCAACGGAAACGAGTCCCGGCAAAGTCGGAGTTCCCACAGTAGCACCAGCGGCAATGGCAAAGACTCGGCCATGCTGGAGGCCACGGAGAGCAGCAAAAGGTGAGTAGATATGAAAAACTTGAAGGTCAACAAGTCGGTTGAGTGGTTCTCCTAGCCGTGGCCTGAGGTTCTTCAAGGTTCTTCAGGTTTCTACTGTGCTTACTTGACTTTCTACAAAATTGGCCCAAAAATGAAGGGTGTATTCAAGATGTTGACCAATGAGAACACACAAAAATGTTTTCTTCTCACCTTCGGCAGCACAAACTCTCACAGTCCATCACCTCCAAGCAGCTCCATTGCTTACAGTCTACTGAGTGCCAGCTCCGAGCAAGACAATCCCTCTACCAGTGGCTGCAGGTAAGTCTATAAACCCTACTATACACTCTACTTATCTCAGACCAAGCTTCAGGTGCCTCCAGAGCTGGAATCGTAATTCAGCTTAGCTGAAATCCTCTAGTACGATGGACACTCTGTAGGCATTTGTCTAAGCTTAAGGCCTCTTCGTGTACGGTTCCTCATACGTTGTAGACTTCCTCACCATATCTCCATCCACGTTTATACGCGAACCTTTCCACGTTCCATCTCCACTTACCCCGCCCTTTCTGTGTCACCGTTCTGCCCGTAGTAGTGAACAGTCTGCCCGGGAGAAAAATCAAAAAGAGTTGATGAAGGCCCTAAAAGAGCTCAAGATACGTCTCCCGGTAGAGAAGAGGGGGAAAGGCAAATCGGGGACCCTGGCTACACTGCAGTACGCACTCTCTTGTGTCAAACAGGTCCGAGGTAAGTGATTATGGAGAGGGGGTGCTCAATGAGACGTGAGGCCTTGAAAACGCATTGCCTTTTATTTTGGATAAAAACTTTGGAAATCGGCCTTGTCTGTCGTAGAAATACAATATTCCAATATGCTGATGTTTTCAGAGCTGCTTATTGGCATTGAGCTCTTTTCAAAGCTAGAATGCAAATATGACACATTCTGAGGTCTCCACCATCAAGAGGCGTGGCCAACACCATCACGGGGCGTGGCCATCCCCATCGAGGGGCATGGCAGAGCCACCACCCAAAAGCTCCTCATTTGGATCAGCCTTAAACAGCAGAAACCTTCAGGGACTCAGGGACGCGCAGTCGGAGTCGTGGACGATGTTAGTGGAGTCAGACTTGTGATAAAAATGGACTTACTCTGACTCTAAAAATATATATGATCAATGGAGAATGTGCTGAGTCCAAGCGCGGCATTGTCATTCTGCCGCACACCCTACATCCACCAACCACCAGAGTACAACAATAAATACCACCCCAGAATCCAAATACTGCACTCAGAGCAGATAATAATAGTGGAGACCCCAGAGTAGATGATGATAATAATAATAGTGGAGACCCCAGAGTAGATGATAATAATAATACTGGAGACCCCAGAGTAGATGATAATAATAATACTGGAGACCCCAGAGTAGATAATAATAATACTGGAGACCCCAGAGTAGATAATAATAATACTGGAGACCCCAGAGTAGATAATAATAATACTGGAGACCCCAGAGTAGATAATAATAATACTGGAGACCCCAGAGTAGATAATAATAATACTGGAGACCCCAGAGCAGATAATAATAATAGTGATGTTAGGCCAAGAGCAGATAATAATAGTACTCAAGACCCCAGAGTAGATAATAATAGTACTGGTGTTAGGCCCAGAGCAGATGATAATAATAGTGGAGACCCCAGAGCAGATGATAATAGTGGAGACCCCAGAGCAGATGATAATAATACTGGAGACCCCAGAGCAGATAATAATAATACTGATGTTAGGCCCAGAGTAGATAATAATAGTACTCGAGACCCCAGAGTAGATAATAATAGTACTGGTGTTAGGCCCAGAGCAGATAATAATAATACTGGAGACCCCAGAGCAGATAATAGTACTGGAGACCCCAGAGCAGATAATAGTACTGGAGAACCCAGAGCAGATAATAGTACTGGAGACCCCAGAGCAGATAATAGTACTGGAGACCCCAGAGCAGATAATAATACTGGAGACCCCAGAGCAGATAATAATAATAATAATACTGGAGACCCCAGAGCAGATAATAATAGTACTGAAGACCACATAGCAGATAATAATAGTACTGGAGGGCCCAGAGCAGATAAGAGCAGCACTGGAGACCCGAGAGCAGATGATAATAGTACTGGAGACCCGAGAGTAGATGATAATAATAGTACTGGAGACCCCAGAGTAGATGATAATAATAATACTGGAGACCCCAGAGTAGATGATAATAATAATAGTGGAGACCCCAGAGTAGATGATAATAATAATAGTGGAGACCCCAGAGTAGATGATGATAATAGTGGAGACCCCAGAGTAGATGATGATGATAATAGTGGAGACCCCAGAGTAGATGATGATGATAATGCTGGAGACCCCAGAGTAGATGATGATAATGCTGGAGACCCCAGAGTAGATGATGATAATGCTGGAGACCCCAGAGTAGATGATGATAATGCTGGAGACCCCAGAGTAGATGATGATAATGCTGGAGACCCCAGAGTAGATGATAATACTCCTGGAGACCCCAGAGCAGATGATAATACTCCTGGAGACCCCAGAGCAGATGATAATACTCATGCTGGAGATCCCAGAGCAGATGATAATACTCATGCTGGAGATCCCAGAGCAGATGATAATACTCATGCTGGAGATCCCAGAGCAGATGATAATACTCATGCTGGAGATCCCAGAGCAGATGATAATACTCATGCTGGAGATCCCAGAGCAGATGATAATACTCATGCTGGAGATCCCAGAGCAGATGATAATACTCATGCTGGAGATCCCAGAGCAGATGATAATACTCATGCTGGAGATCCCAGAGCAGATGATAATACTCATGCTGGAGATCCCAGAGCAGATGATAATACTCATGCTGGAGATCCCAGAGCAGACAATACAGCAGAGGACTCAGTAGCAGAACTCTCCAGCTGATAAGTACTTACCTCTCCTGGGTCCCATCTTGTTCCTTGGGCCGCTCTGCTCTGGGAGTCCGGACATAGAGTGGAGCTTCAGGAGAAGACCAAGGAAAGTAAGGCTGTGGAGTCGAAGCTGGTGACCATTTTGGTGGAGTTGGAATCGGCGTTATGATAATTGAGGCTTCAGAAGTTTGTCTTACCGACACCTCGGCCCTGATCACCGTGTTTGTACTGTAATCGTCAGATTGGAAATGATTGGAATAGGGTGATACCCGTTGGCGAGCGGCGATCCACCTAGCGGATCCCTCATAACATTGTGTAGATGTTTTTCTAGACTTGTTGCTTCAATCCCATGATTTTCCTTGCAGCCAACCAGGAATATTATCAGCAGTGGACCATCGATGAGTCTCAGCCCTGCAGCCTGGACATGTCCAGCTTCACTATCGAAGAGGTGGAGAGCGTCACATCGGAATACACCCTAAAGAACCCGGTACGTGCCCTGACACCTCCTGGGCCTTTATAGTCCTGATAACACGATAGTATTAGAACTTCAAGCATCGGGCCACAAAGTTGCACCCAAAAAGTTGTGACCTTTTTTTGCTGTCTCCCAGGACACCTTCTCGGTGGCGGTCTCGTTCATCACCGGCCGCATCGTCTACATCTCCGATCAGGCCTCTCATATCCTCCACTGCAAAAGGGACGTGTTCAAAGGGGCCATCTTTGCTGAGTTTTTGGCTCCACAAGATGTCAGCGTGTTCTACGGATCCACGGCACCTTACCACCTTCCGTCTTGGAGTAGCTGCACATCCGGAGGTAAAGCCGAGAAAGCGTCCGTCCGATACAAATGTGTCTTTCTCCTGTCACAGGAATTGTCATGTTACACAGCTCTGAGTAGTTTGTCCTTCCTCAGGATGGGCCTATTTGAGTCACACCCCTGATTTACACCTCCTCCTAAATAAACCTGCAAAAAATTATCAAGCTAGAAAGATAATACTGCTACATAGTGGCCATATAATAGCCAGTACGGTCAGACTCTGCAGTAACATCCCTGGTGGTCTAGTAGCTGAGTAATATCCCTTTCTGTTTAGCGTCCAGCTGATATCCATAGTGGTGTAATGTCCCTGGTGGACTAGTAAGTTATTAACATTTCTTGTTGCTATTTAGTCACTGTATATGTGTGCCTCTATTTTACCTGTGAGAGCGTATGTGCCTCTCTTTTTTTTACATGTGACTAAATAGCAACTGGTGGTCGTAATAAATTACTTTATAATCTGATATATAAGGTGACAGATGGTCCTGTGGTCGGTTACTGTTGGGTGATACCAAAGTCTCTCACTTTTGGTTGATGGCTTTCCACTATACTTGATGCCAGGGGGTTAGTAGGTGAATATGTCCTGTTGGTCAAGTGATGGCTGTCGCTGGTCGTGGAGCGGCTGTCACTGGGCAGGGGATGGCGGTGGCTGGGTGGAGGGCGGCTGTCGCTGGTCGTGGAGCGGCTGTCGCTGGGCACAGAGTGGCTGTTGCTGACACTGTCTCTTCTTTATGGGGGTGGCTCTCACTGGGCGGGGGACGGCTGTCACTGGGCAGGGGATGGCGGTGGCTGGGCAGGGGGCGGCTCTGACTGGGTGGAGGGCGGCTCTGGCTGGGCAGGGGCCGGCTGTCGTTGGGCGGGGAGGCGGCTGTCGCTGACACCGTCTCTTCTGTATGAGGGTGGCTGTCACTGGGCAGGGGATGGTGGTGGCTGGGTGGAGGGCGGCTCTGGCTGGGCAGGGGGCGGCTCTGGCTGGGTGGAGGGCGGCTGTGGCTGGGCAGGGGCCGGCTGTGGCTGGGCGGGGAGGCGGCTGTCGCTGACACCGTCTCTTCTGTATGAGGGCGGCTGTCACTGGGCAGGGGATGGTGGTGGCTGGGTGGAGGGCGGCTGTCACTGGGCAGGGGATGGTGGTGGCTGGGTGGAGGGCGGCTCTGGCTGGGCAGGGGGCGGCTCTGGCTGGGTGGAGGGCGGCTGTGGCTGGGCAGGGGCCGGCTGTTGTTGGGCGGGGAGGCGGCTGTCGCTGACACCGTCTCTTCTGTATGAGGGCGGCTGTCACTGGGCAGGGGATGGTGGTGGCTGGGTGGAGGGCGGCTGTGGCTGGGCAGGGGCCGGCTGTCGCTGACACTGTCTCTTCTGTATGGGGGGCGCTCAGAGTCCCGGGCTAAATCCCGTATTTGTCTCTCCCACTACAGACACGGCCTCCATGGACTACACGCAGGAGAAGTCGGTGTTCTGCCGGATCAGGTGGGTATTGTGTAATAGGGGGGAGGACTAATATATTTATAATTATTTTATACAGAGAGGAGAGACGCTGCCCCCTATATACTGATTACACAGCCCTGTAGTATATACACACAGTGTGGCTGGAGTATACAGAGAGGAGAGACGCTGCCCCCTATATACTGATTACACAGCCCTGTAGTATATACACACAGTGTGGCTGGAGTATACAGAGAGGAGAGACGCTGCCCCCTATATACTGATTACACAGCCCTGTAGTATATACAGACAGTGTGGCTGGAGTATACAGAGAGTAGTGAGTGCATGTGAGTAACCGTACACATCGCTGCCCCTATAGTGATAGTCCTATATATATGTATAATATTATACTGGGGGAGTCCTATGTTATAACTAGAGGTGAGTGGACCTGACAATCAAGTTCTGGTTCAGTTGATAAATTAGCAACATTCTTGGCCAATCATAGCCCTGGCTGGTAGCTAGGGGGGTCAGTTACCTGAACGCCGGGTCTGCAAACCTCTAGTTACCACATCAACCTGGTGGTCTAGTGGTATAATAATACTATCCTGACGGCTAGAATTATGCTATCATCATGATCTTATGCTATAATATTACAATCCTGGCGGGTATAATACAATCATAATGAATTAAAGGTATAATGATATAATCCTGGTGGTCTAGTGGTGTAATAATATAATCCTGGTGGTCTAATAATATAATACTAGTGGTATAATAGTATAATCCTGGTGGTAACATAATATAATCCTGGTGGTAAAATAATATAATCGTGGTGTAATAATATAATCCTGGTGGTTTAGTGGTATAATAATAAAATACTGATGGCTTAATATTATAATCCGGTGTAATAGTATAGTATAATCTAGTGGTGTAATAATATAATCCTAGTGGTGTAATAATATAATCCTGGTGGTCTAGTGGTGTAATAATATAATATTAGTGGTATAATAGTATAATCCTGGTGGTCTAGTGGTGTAATAATATAATATTAGTGGTATAATTGTATAATCCTGGTGGTCTAGTGGTGTAATAATATAATCCTAGTGGTGTAATAATATAATCCTGGTGGTCTAGTGGTGTAATAATATAATATTAGTGGTATAATAGTATAATCCTGGTGGTCTAGTGGTGTAATAATATAATATTAGTGGTATAATAATATAATCATGGTGTAATGATATAATCCTGGTGGTATAATATAATCCTGGTGGTCTAGTGGTGTAATAATATAATCCTGGTGGTATAATATAATCCTGGTGGTCTAGTGGTGTAATAATATAATACTAGTGGTATAATATAATCCTGGTGGTATAATAATATAATCATGGTGTAATGATATAATCCTGGTGGTATAATATAATCCTGGTGGTCTAGTGGTGTAATAATATAATACTAGTGGTATAATAATATAATCCTGGTGGTATAATAATATAATCATGGTGTAATGATATAATCCTGGTGGTCTAGTTGGATAATAATATAATACTAGTGGTATAATAATATAATCCTGATGGTATAATAATATAATTGTGGTGTAATATAATCCTGGTGGTCTAGTGGTATAATAATGTAATACTGGATGTATAATAGTATAGTCCTGATTTTCTAGTGTGTGAAAATACTTGGATGTTCTGTTTAATATCTGATTGATATATATCTGAGTGATGTATAGGACATTGATGTATTTCACTCTGTGCCTGTATGTTACATGTGTGAGTGTATTACTGTATATGGAGGCTGATGTGTCTGTACATGTACATACAGTATCGCTCTCCCACGCTCTGGAGGTCCCTCAGCACTCGCCCCCGTCATGGCATCCGCTGTCACACAAAGGACCCTTTAATTAACCCAGTGACTCGGCTTTTGCGTCATTCACCCACATCCCCCCCCCCCCCCCCGCAGATCCTCTGTGCGTCACCTTTTCTCTCGGAGCACTGCCGTAACCCGGATGTCATGTTGTACGTGTGGGTATGTGCGCGCTACACGTATAATCTAATCCGCCGTGCTGTGAAATGCTGGGAATTACTGCTCCATCTTCATCTATTCTCATGTGCTCTGGGAGCCCTTTATGTAATATCAGGGGGTGACCTTCCGCACTCTGCTGCCTGAGGCAAGAGGCTCATCTCACCTCATGGCTGGTGCGCCCTTGATTGGAGCAGTAGTTCCCTCATCTTCTAGCATGGCCGATCAGTGATGATGACCACCGATCAGGTAACGCCCCGTGTGACTGGGCCGCGCCGCTATTTCTGCATGACTGAAGGGACAGACACCCTCCTCCGCCCCCTCCATGTTCCCCTCTCCTTTGGTTTGTCTCCATTTCACTCTGTCGTATGATATACCCCCCGCCCCTCTACGTCTCTCCTCTATAGCTACACATTATTGTGCCTACCACTTTGTTGCTGTGGTCTCCCCGGCTCTGGTCTTATTGCAGGTGTGTGTTTTCAGTGGGGGCCGAGAGCGGGATATGAATCTCCGCTATCACCCGTTCCGCTTCACCCCGTACCTGATGAAGGTACGAGATTCGGACAACACAGAGGGGCAGCCGTGCTGTCTGCTTATCGCAGAGAAGATTCACTCCGGATACGAGGGTGAGAGACCACTCACTTCTTACTGGTAGGATAAACACTCCCTAGGGGCCACTGCTGATCACCATAATGGGGTTAGAGTGGGGGTAACACTGTAGTCCGGTGCACCGGATTTTGTGATCGGTGCGTGTCCCAGTAACCAGACTAATACCCTGTGTCTAGGGGTGTAGGTTATTTCAGATGTCCCCACTTTTACTACATAAAGAAATGACCTTTTCATTATAAATCTTGCATTGGTCCCGATGAGGTCATAGGATGACGCCCCAGAGCTGCATTCACAATTCTTCTGGCTTCCAGGTCCCAGACAGCAATACCTTGTGGGGTTAAATAGAGCTGAGCTTTACAGGGAACCTGTCACTTAAACTAACTACACATATCTTTGGAAACTGAATATACTTAGCGGTACAACTATCCCTATATTGTTATTCCCCATGCCTGAAACATTCCGCAATCCATTTGAAAACATGACTCGCCATCTGTGCATATTTATGTTTTTCCAGCTCAGCCGCACCTCCAGCTTCCTGATTGACAAGGGGCTTGCTTTCTCTTCAGCTCCATAATTAACCTCTCTCTCTCTGGATTGAGAGAGAGATACTGGCTGTGTTACTTGCTGAAGAGAATTTCTGAGGGAGGGTTAAATGAGGGGATTGAGAGACGCTGGCTGTGTTACTCGCTGAAGAGAATTCCTGAGGAAGGGTTGAATGAGAAGGTTATGAGAGACGCTGGCTGTGTGAGGGAGGGTTGAATGTGTGTGACTGGCTGAAGAGAAATCTCTTCCCTCAGGAATTAGCTACACAGCCAGCATCTTTCTAATTTCTGATTGAGGAGGGAATGAGCTGGAGGCGGGGCTGAACAGGAAGGACATGAATATGCCAGACTCTACCCGAGGTGAGTCCGATCATCGTCTTTCCTCTGAGCAATTTGCATAGACTGTCAGTCAACTTTACAGGCATAGGGAATAACAATATAGGGATAGTTGTACTTCTTTAATGTTCACCGTTATTTTCCAACATCAACCAAAAGGGTTGTGTCTGGAGTCTAAGACCTGGAGAGTTGACTTCTTATCATAATCATTAGGGTCACTTGTAGGAACAAAGGGTCTGAGAATAGAAGGGGAGGGGATATATACTGGGGCAGGAGTTTTAGCTATGGGGTCTCCTATCTTAATGAGCCATCCCTCCTGTCCTCAGCACCCCGCATCCCTCCCGATAAGAGGATCTTCACCACCAGACATACCCCGAGCTGTGTGTTCCAGGAGGTGGATGAGCGGTGAGTATACAACGTTGTATCCGCCATCTTCCAGTCCCCGATTCTGCGGTGTCTAAATAATCTCCCTTATCGTCCCTTGCAGAGCCGTCCCTCTACTCGGATATCTCCCGCAGGATCTTATCGGGATGCCGGTCATGTGTTTCATCCATCCTGAGGATCGGCCGCTCATGCTGGCAATACATAAGAAAAGTAAATATACACTTCAGGGTTGATGGTGCCCACTAGGGTGGTCACCTGGTTAGGCCCCGTACTGATGCCCATAGGCCAACCTCTGTCATCTTCTACAACAGTCCTACAACAGGCGGGTCAGCCCTTCGATCACTCGCCCATTCGTCTATGCGCCCGCTCCGGAGAGTACGTGACCATCGACACCAGCTGGAGCAGTTTTGTGAATCCTTGGAGCAGGAAAGTTTCCTTCATACTTGGGAGACATAAAGTTCGGACGTAAGTAACCACATCCAGCGGGGGGTCACATCTCCCCTTATCTACGTCCCCTCTCCCTTCCTTACAATGTCTTCTGTACCACACTGCAGGAGTCCACTCAATGAAGACGTCTTTACGGCCCCCAAAGGGGCAGAGATGAAGGCTCTAGATCCTGATATTCAGGAGCTGTCCGAGCAGATTCACCGGATACTGATGCAGGTACAGACACAATAATGGGGTCTCCACCTAGGGGCGAGTAAGGGGTGAAGCAGACGTTGGGCTCCCTGCCACACTCGGCTTCTTGGAGCAGGAGCCGCAGTCTCACGAAGCTAGCTGAGATGTTCAGAGTCTCCAGTGTTTTATGTATATATCGAGTAGATTATGTTTGTTCCTCATTTTGAGGTCCAGGTGATTGACTTTAATTGTTTTCTTGTTGCAGCCGGTACACAACACAAATTCTGGGGGTAACGGCAGCGGCGGGAGCAACACTTCACAGGAGCCATTTCACTGCAACGCTTCATCTAGTGACAGCAACGCCATGGTCATCGAGGATGGGACTGATCCAAAACCTGTAAGTTTGACCTATCATATCACCTTTGGAGGTCCTCCTCCTGCAGGGTGATAGACAGGAGGAGGAGCTATGAGTCTGCCCCTCCCACTGCAGGGTTGTACATACACGTCTTCCCTGTATACTGTGACAGATCTGTTTTTGTCTCGTCAGATGACATTTCAGGAGTTTTGCCAAAATGTACATAAAGTAAAGAGTCAGGGACAGCAGATGTTTCTGGGATCCAGGGTGATCCGCCCGCACCACAGGGGACATATTCAGGGTAAGTTCCTTATTGGTCGAAGTTGTTACCACTTCTCTATTTCGGGTGACGATCTTTCCTTACACAACCTTCTCTCGTCTCAGCTCTCGCCCCTCCTCGCACCGTCCTCCCTGCTGTAGACAACGCTGCACCCGATACTGGTCCTACCCGCACGCCATGTGTCCCGGAGGAGCTGGCCCGGAAGGAGACGTCCAACTACTCGTACCAGCAGATCAACTGCTTGGACAGCATCATCCGGTGAGCACAGATACACGGAGGCTCTGGCCCGTTGTCCATCATCGTAGGGTCTCCGACGGCTTCTCATCTCCCGCTTCCTCCATCTCTGTTCTAGTTACCTCGAAAGCTGCAACCTGCCCAGTACTGTGAAACGCAAGTGCGGTTCCTCTTCGTACACATCGTCCACCTCCGAAGAGGAGAAGCAGAAAAGCGGCGAGAACGACAAAGAAGGTGAGTCTACGGAAATCCGGTGGTGATGCAGTGTAGTGCAAAAGAAAAAGGGTGTAAGAAAAGTTCGGTCTCTTTTTGCAGACCCCTCGAGTGGTCCACCTCGACAGCCGGAACTGCCTCCCCCTCCTATGCCCACCGCCGTAGGTTCCTCTCCTCTCGCTCCTTTGCCTCCATTACCCCCCAGCAAGGCGGAGAGCGTGGTTTCCATCACCAGTCAAGGAAGCTTTAGCAGCACAATCGTCCATGTAGGAGACAAAAAGCCGCCAGACTCGGGTAAATCTTTAGCTTAACGTTAATAACACGGAGTGGGGGCAGTGGAATTAATTAATATGCACATGGTGGACGTTGATAGCTACGAGACGGGGGTCTTCATCGATAGAGTTGTGCACCTGTTATATTGAATACGTCTTCTTCTGGTTTCGGCATCTAACCGTTATCCCGTCTTTCCTTCAACCTCATCCATTGTTCGTACCTGCAGCCGAAATGGTTCCTTTAGAAGAGCCATCATGTCCCGCAGCACCGGCACCTCCGTTACGACCACTGGGTCTGACCAAAGAGGTTCTGTCAGCGCACACCCAGCGTGAAGAGCAGGCCTTCCTCACCCGGGTGCACAATCTTAGCCAGCTCAGGGTGTTTGACCCCATCCCTGTTGGTGTATGGGATGAGCAGAGTCAACGAGTCCCGAGAGGTAAGTGCTTGAGGTTCACAAAAGGGTTGTCCAGGATTAGGAAAACATGTCCGACAGCACCGCCCCGGTCCATGGGTTGTGTCTGGTATTGCACCTTAGCTGCAGGACTTTGAAATAAGGATTTATATTTCAGGATTTTAGCTTCACAAAGTGCACTGAAGGCATGTCCTCACACTGCTGTGCTCTCTGCAATAAGCCACTCTACAGCCCCTCTACAAACCTCCTGCAGATCTTTCTCAGAGCACAGCACTTCAATGCAGAGAGCTAAGAGCACAGCTGTGTAAGGACAGTTCTACAATCCCAGAATATAAATCCATATGTCACAGTCCTGCTGCTACTCACATACACAAAGGACTGATTACACTGGCTGCAAGCTACATGGTCAATACCTCCATTGATGTCTTCTCTTATCATTACTTCCCGTTTTTTCTTTTTGTGCAGGTACTAAGGCCTCACTCTCACACCAGCAAAATAATGCGACAGCCAACAACTCGTCTACCCCATTGAAGGAAGGTGCAAACACAGGGGGACGTCAGAGCAAGAGTAGGAAATCAAAGGCCAAGCGCCCAAAACAAGGAAAACATGGATCGCCGAGCTCCATTCCGACCCCTCATCATCACGAGACCCCTCTCCTTCCTCCTCCCCCAGGCATGACTGGTTTCCCCCTGCCAATGTTTCCTCCTCGGGCCCCTGCTCCTGAACCCACACCATCTCTTCCCAGATACCCTCTGGTCACCCCAATCGTTGCCCTTGTGCTCCCCAACTATCTCTTCCAACCCTCGCCAGTGGCGCCATCTTTTTATCCTGGAGTCTCTGGTTTTCCTCCCTTTACTCCAACACCTTCAGCTCCAACACCGGCTTCTGATGCTCCAACTCCCACTCCCCCACCGGCACAACCCATGGCAACATGCCCCCCGCCATCCCGGTCCTCGTCCCCTCCCCAGCGCTTGTTCCCATCCAGGTGCAGCTCCCCACTACAGCTAGACTTGTTACAGATGGAGGAGCTACCACAGCCCAGTAGTGGGGGAGCAGGAACTGCAGCTGTAGGAGGGGATTGGGAGATCGAAGAGGATAATAAAGGTGGGAAAGGAGGAACGGTCCCTGGCAATGCAAATGCTGGAGGGCCCAGCGCCGGGTCTGGTAGTGGAGAAGAGGACCGACAGCCTGAGAATTGTATGGTGAGCAGGTCATATCTACATTGGTTTCATTGTCTATCTACTTCTGGTCTCAAGGTGGGATTGGTCACCTTCTTTAATTTGATCTTCACTCTTCTCCATCCTAGGTTGATCCTCAAGAGTCCTCATCACACAACGATGCTCTCTCTAGCTCTAGTGATCTCCTGGACCTACTTCTCCATGAGGACTCCTGCTCCGGCACTGGATCTGCTGCCTCGGGGTCCATGGGATCTAATGGAGGAAGCACTTCTGCTTGTGGCACCAGTAAGTACTATCGGGAAGATGTCTAATGTGGATGCGAAGCAAAAAATTTCTCTCCACCAGATGAAGAAAAACGTCCCTTTTGGTGTCTCCTAAATGTCAATGTCTGATTCATAAGATCTTAACCAAACAACTTTATTGATCTTCGCTGTCATTAGTAGAGAAAAACTTAAGGGGCAAGAAGCCAGAAACACCCATCTTATCAGTATAGAGTAGGCTAATGGTCACACAGGTGATGCTCTGCAGAAGTTTTTCCACAAGCAGAACAATTATTCCCCCCCAAAAAACGCAGATACCTTCAAGTCTATCCGTATTTCAAAGCTTAAGAACCTTGGCAAGAATGAATGTTATCATGGTGGGACCCTCAAATCACAAAAATAGGGATCCCGAGTCTGAAAGAAGTGGCTTTTCAACACATCTCTGATTTCACTGGTGACCTCATCCTCTCTGATGCACCGCCTCCTGGTGACCTCGTACTGTGATGCCACTACCTCCTGGTGACCTCGTCCTCCCTGATGCCACCGCCTCCTGGTGACCTTGTCCTCCATGATGCCGCCTCTTCCTGGCAACCTCCTACTCTATGATTTCTCCTTCTCTTGGTGATCTCCTCTCCAATGCCACCACCTCCTGGTGAACTCCTTCTCTCCAATGCCACCACCTCCTGGTGAACTCCTCCTCTCCAATGCCACCACCTCCTTGTGAACTCCTCCTCTCCAATGCCACCACCTCCTGGTGAACTCCTCCTCTCCAATGCCACCACCTCCTGGTGAACTCCTCCTCTCCAATGCCACCACCTCCTGGTGAACTCCTCCTCTCCAATGCCACCACCTCCTGGTGAACTCCTCCTCTCCAATGCCACCACCTCCTTGTGAACTCCTCCTCTCCAATGCCACCACCTCCTGGTGAACTCCTCCTCTCCAATGCCACCACCTCCTGGTGAACTCCTCCTCTCCAATGCCACCACCTCCTTGTGAACTCCTCCTCTCCAATGCCACTGCCTCCTGGTGACCTCCATCTCCCTGATGCCACTGACTCCTGGTGATCTCTTCCTCTCCGATGCCACAGACTCCTCGTGACCTCTTCCTCTCCAATGCCACCACCTCTTGGTGATCTCCTCTCCAATGCCACCACCTCCTGGTGAACTCCTCCTCTCCAATGCCACTGCCTCCTGGTGACCTCCACCTCCCTGATACCACTAACTCCTGGTGAACTCCTCCTCTCCGATGCCACAGACTCCTCGTGACCTCTTCCTCGCCGATGCCACCGGCTCTTGGGGACCTCGTCCTTCCTGAAGCTACGCCTCATGGTGACCTCATCCTCTCTGATGCTGCCGCCTCATGGTGACCTCATCCTCTCTGATGCTGCCGCCTCCTGGTGACCTCGTCCTCTCTGAAGCCAGCGCCTCCTGGTGACCTTTAGTCCAGGTCCAAGGCAAAGACCTCAATCTTTAAACCGGCTTCCCCATTCTCTAAAATGGTAACGCTGTTGACCAAGAGATCAGACTTGCACAATCTCTGACCACTGTAGGGGATTTAATACTTTTTACAATGCCTCAGGAATGTATCAGGAATTGACGTACATGGTAGTTACCTTAAGGTAGTACTGACAGTTCTACTTGGAGTATAGCTAATTTACATACTTTTTTTCCCCAGGGAGCTTTGCCTATATATCTACTGGATCTCCACAAGGAGAACCAGAGTTCTTCATGGTCTTGTATGATATGTATAAGTGGAGGCGGCCTGACTCACCCTGTCTCAGAAGATGTAGCGTATGAACTGTGCGGCGTTATGTCATCCAGTTTCTCCAAAAAATTTTCTTTCCCTAATTTCGTACTTTAATTTTCTAGAGTTTTGGTACAATCGAATCCTTTCTAATTTCCCGCCAGGAAGCAGCGAAAGCAGCAACACCAGCAAATACTTCGGAAGCATCGACTCCTCAGAGACCGACTTAAGAGTCAAAAAGGCAGAGCGGGAAGAGGTGGAACAAAAAGTAATCAGATACGTCATGCAGGACCCACTCTGGCTTCTGATGGCCAATGCCGACCACGAAGTCATGATGTCCTATCAACTCCCATCAAGGTCAGACCATTAAGAGTGTTAGACTACAAAATCAAGTTTTAGTTACTTCAAGGAGGACCCAGTTATTTCCTAACATTACTCATCACACTCCTATCCCTACAGAGATATTGAAAGTGTTCTTCAGGAAGATCGTGAGAAGCTTCGAAAACTCCAAAGAAACCAACCTAAATTCAGCGAGGAGCAGAAGAAGGAACTGGGCGAGGTCCATTCTTGGATCCGCAAAGGGCGTTTACCCCACGTCATCAACATCACAGTGAGTAAATATGTGAATAGCTTACTTATCACCTACCCGTCTACGGGGGGCCTCATCGTCTCCGATGTCCATGGCTACCGGGGGGCCTCATCGTCTCCGATGTCCATGGCTACCGGGGGGCCTCATCGTCTCCGATGTCCATGGCTACCGGGGGGCCTCATCGTCTCCGATGTCCATGGCTACCGGGGGGCCTCATCGTCTCCGATGTCCATGGCTACCGGGGGGCCTCATCGTCTCCGATGTCCATGGCTACCGGGGGGCCTCATCGTCTCCGATGTCCATGGCTACCGGGGGGCCTCATCGTCTCCGATGTCCATGGCTACCGGGGGGCCTCATCGTCTCCGATGTCCATGGCTACCGGGGGGCCTCATCGTCTCCGATGTCCATGGCTACCGGGGGGCCTCATCGTCTCCGATGTCCATGGCTACCGGGGGGCCTCATCGTCTCCGATGTCCATGGCTACCGGGGGGCCTCATCGTCTCTGATGCCAGAGTCTCCTGGCAGCCTCATCTATGATGTCACCTTCTGCTAACGATTACATCTCCAATGTCATTGTCTCCCGATGATATCATCATCTCTGATGTTACTACTGACCTCATTATCTGTAGATCACTAGGAGGCAGTCACTACCACTTGGTGATCTCATCTCTGTCACGCTCCTATGTGAGATCACCTCTGATGTCACTGCAATCTGGTGATCTTCATGGCTTGACCTTCAGTCCTCTTCTAGTGATATCCTCTTAAGGATGGATACCTACAGGCCAGGCTTGTCTCTGCTGTGGTGGACAAATGAGGTGGTGGTCCCAGTCCTGGCAAGTCTTCTGGGTCTCTAATGATAGTCCAACCCAGTACTATGCCTGTGATTTGATCGACCTATTGGTGGTCTCTACTGAAATCTGGCGCGTACACCATTTGTTCTAAGACTGGCCAATGTGTGGCCTGCAGAAGTTGACACTGTAGTATCTGTAGACACACCAAGATTTGAGGGACTCCTTTAGTTCAAGTACCAGTCAAAAGGGTCTTGGGTGCTTTTGAGTAGGTGTTAAGGTCCATGGAAGGAGAAGTCCAACCTACAGTGGAGCTTGGTGGCGCGGAGTTGAGGTACTTCTGCATCATAATGACTCATCGTTGTCTTCTTCAGTCCTGCACAGGTTGCTCCCCAGATGCTCCAAGTTACGATGACGATCTGGATTTGTCGATCATGATGGAAGAGGGAGGGGAGTGCCGAACCGGAGGAGAAGGGACCATGGGGGAGGCAGCGGTAACCGGCTGAAGATCTCCCCACACAACTCAACGACTATCCTAAGATGCCTTATGTATGACCAGAGACCCCCAAGCAGGACTGGTGGGAGGGAGTGATGTCAGGATCCGCGGCTCCTGTCTCTTCTGCTGAGACTCTGACAAGGGAACAAGGCCCCGAGGAAACGCCACGGGCCACAAATCCACAACTGCCGCGAGTTATCCGCCATCATTCTCCAAGACAGGGACAATGTGACGGGACAGGACGGACGTTCATCTTCTTAATATATTTTTTTATAATAATTTATCTTGGTCGTGTGTGCGGGACAGGGGGCGCTAGTCATGTCCTTAGTTCTCCGCTGCTGTACATAATAAAACCCTGATACGTTCTCTTTTTTATTCTCGTGGAATAGTTTATTATTATGATACAAAGAAGACGGAGGATTACAGTTCTTGCAGGACATGTCCTCACACTGCTGTGCTCTGTAGAGCCCCATTGCTCCGCCCCTCTGCTCAGCATAAGAGCTGAAATAGGCTCCTGGTTTGAGTATCAAAACAGTCATTCACTCAAGGTAGGAGGCTATAAAGCATTTCAGTGCACAGAGAACAGCAGTGTCAGGCTGTGGAAACATTCCAGAAGTTACAATTGTGTCTATTTTTAGTAGCAGCAGGACTGTGAAAAATGGTTTTATATTCCAGAATTAGTACTGGGGGTGGCTCCTCACACTGCTGTGCTCTCTGTAGCCAGTGTTAGGTATTGTCCCTGGAGATCTGTGTAATTAGACCATGGTGTATGCTGTTGTTAGTAGCAGCAGCAGGACTGTGAAATATGGATTTATATTTCACGATTAGTACTGGAGGTGGATCCTCACACTGCTGTGCTTTCTGCAGCCAGTGTTTGATATACCTGTATGTATAGATGTACTTTGTTGTTAGCAGCAGGACTATGAAAAACACATTATGTTCCAGGAGTGCATCTGCCTCAAAGGCACTAGTCCTCGCACTGCTATCCCCTACACTAAGCTTCTCCACAGTCTATAACCCTCTGCTTGAAAACGGTTTCATTAAAAGCTGTAGCAGGTTTATAGTTAAAATATACAACATTTAGACAATGCAGGTGGGAGGGCTTGTGTAGCACTTTAAAGCAGAAAACTAAACACAGCAGTGTGAGGACACGCCTCCAGTGCACTTAGAGAAATTTCAATCCTCAAATATAAATCCATATTTCACAGTCCTGCTGCTACTACTAACAACATACAAAAAAGGTATGATTACACATCTCTCCAGGGAAAATACCAAACACTAGCTGCAGAAAGCACAGAGCACAGCAGTGTGAGGATATTCCCTTAATGTACTTGGAGTAATATAACATTTCACAATCATGTACATTTCACAGTCCTGCTGCTACTAACCACATACACAAAGGTATAATTACACTGTTTTCCAGGGACAATACCCAATATTAGAATATTTTCACCCACAATCACAATATATTAAAAAAAATTTAAAATAATTTAATAAGTTATAAAAATTTTTTATCTAATAACATGATCGGTAATTAATTCCCTGAGTGATTACGCTCTCTGATCATGTGACACAGGGTCCGGGGCTCCGCCTCCTGGAGCTGTAGGCAGGTGAGGATGGGGGCTGCGGGTACTCGGGTGATGTACTCCCTATCACCCCGGGTGAAGCGCGTCAGCTGTGCCGATGCTGGGGGTGAAAAACGCGTGACATTTAGGTAATGATTAGGGGTCAGTTCCATGATGAAAGTTCCATTCGGATCTCACCTGAGGTCACGGCTCCTGCTGATCCAGAACACTGCCGAACTGTGAGGACTAAGGGGCGGGAGATGAGTGGGCGGGTCATCAAGAAGGTCACATGATCTGTCAGGGGGTCTCTGCTGTCCTCGTCACTCTGCAGGACACAAATGAGATAAACCTTACAAGAACCAACGACAATCACACATTAAGCAGGGGCGGGAACCTACCGGCATCTCACTCCGCCCCCGACTCTTGACTACCACCCTCCCCCTGGACAGGACACGCCCCTGCAGAGCCTCCCAGTGGCGACGGGAGATTCCCAGCATCAGGAAGATGGCCTCATCCTGCAGGTAGAGCTGCACCTCTCCAGATCCGTCCTCTGCTTTCACGCTGCAAGACACAAGAACGGGTCAGTCCACGCTGTGCGCTCCGCGGGTCCTCCATGGGGCAGTCACTATACACTTACCAGGCCTTGGCTCTGAACACCCCCGAATGAGAGGAGCAGGAGGGCGAGCGCTCACAGGCTCCCTGCGGGTTACATGTTAAAGAGAAGGCCCATTTACATTTTTACTCCAGAATTGTAGCTACACTTAGTGTCCTCTCACTGCTGTGCTCTGTGCAAAGAACTGCTCCGCAGCCCCTCCTAGATGCTATGATTGAAAGCTGTAGCTGTTACATACAATATCAGTTACTTACAGCACAGAAGCTGTAGAGCAGACCACTGCAAAGAGCTTAGTGCACAGCAGTGTGAGGACACATACCCAGAGCAATTCACAAGGGAATCTAAGAAGTTATTACCATAAAAAAGATAAAAAGTGTTAGGTACAGTCTCAGGACCATTGCGTATGCTGTCAGCATCAGCAGGACTGTGATATGGGTTAATATTCCAGCCTTAGTATTGGGGGGTGGATCCTCACACTGCTGTGCTCTCTGGAAACAACCCAGACCACTTGGAGAAGTTGCAATCTGAAGTATGCATTCATATATTGCCACAGTCCTGCTGCAACTAACAATTTACACAAACGTACCACCAGGGTCAGTACCCAACACTGGCTGCAGAGAGCACAGCAGTGTGAGGACACATCCCCACTGCACCTCAGCTACAATCCTGCAGTATATGAATGCAGATTGTAACAACTTACACATGTAGGATCACACATCCCTCCATGGGCAATACCAAACACTGCCTGTACAGAGCACAGGGCACAGAGCACAGCAGTGTTGGAACTTACCTGCATGAATGCGCTGCCACACGTGGAGCAGTCCCAGTACAGCGTCATACTGAGGACACAAGTCACAGAGCACAGGGTACGCCGAGGCGCAGGACTCCATGTCAGCTGCTTGAGCAGCACAAGAGGGGGCGCTGCGACTTCCTCCCTGCAAGCAGAGAACAGGGTTTCAGGACCTCTGATTTCTGTCAGTGAATAATGCGGGAATTAAATGTACAGAGAGGCCTAAGACTTCTCAAAGATGAAGGTTGGTTACAATTGTCTCCAGTCTGAAGCAACACATCAATAGATGTTATAGCCGTGCTGACACTTTGTTACAATGTATCAGAGAAGGTAAAAGCTACAAGCCTCATGACCAGGCAGAAGATTGATTTCAGCTCCTGCAGGTGCTCAATATTTTCCCATTCATTGTACGATAGAGAAACTACTTAATAAAACTTACAGATTCTCCGTCGGTGGCTTCAAGATGCTTATATGTGTGGTAGGCAAACTGCGGAGGTAGACACTGCCAGACCTGGGGGGAGAACAGAGACCACAGCAGAATAGTGAGTGCAGCTCTGGAGTATAATAGAGGATGTAACTCAGGATCAGTACAGGATAAGTAATGTCATGTATGTACACAGTGACTGCACCAGCAGCAGAATAGTGAGTGCAGCTCTGGAGTATAATAGAGGATGTAACTCAGGATCAGTACAGGATAAGTAATGTCATGTATGTACACAGTGACTGCACCAGCAGCAGAATAGTGAGTGCAGCTCCGGGGTATAATACAGGATGTAACTCAGGATCAGTACAGGATAAGTAATGTCATGTATGTACACAGTGACTGCACCAGCAGCAGAATAGTGAGTGCAGCTCTGGGGTATAATACAGGATGTAACTCAGGATCAGTACAGGATAAGTAATGTCATGTATGTACACAGTGACTGCACCAGCAGCAGAATAGTGAGTGCAGCTCTGGTGTATAATACAGGATGTAACTCAGGATCAGTACAGGATAAGTAATGTCATGTATGTACCCAGTGACTGCACCAGCAGCAGAATAGTGAGTGCAGCTCTGGAGTATAATAGAGGATGTAACTCAGGATCAGTACAGGATAAGTAATGTCATGTATGTACACAGTGACTGCACCAGCAGCAGAATAGTGAGTGCAGCTCTGGGGTATAATACAGGATGTAACTCAGGATCAGTACAGGATAAGTAATGTCATGTATGTACCCAGTGACTGCACCAGCAGCAGAATAGTGAGTGCAGCTCTGGGGTATAATACAGGATGTAACTCAGGATCAGTACAGGATAAGTAATGTCATGTATGTACACAGTGACTGCACCAGCAGCAGAATAGTGAGTGCAGCTCTGGAGTATAATACAGGATGTATCTCAGGATCAGTACAGGATAAGTAATGTCATGTATGTACACAGTGACTGCACCAGCAGCAGAATAGTGAGTGCAGCTCTGGAGTATAATACAGGATGTAACTCAGGATCAGTACAGGATAAGTAATGTCATGTATGTACACAGTGACTGCACCAGCAGCAGAATAGTGAGTGCAGCTCTGGAGTATAATACAGGATGTAACTCAGGATCAGTACAGGATAAGTAATGTCATGTATGTACACAGTGACTGCACCAGCAGCAGAATAGTGAGTGCAGCTCTGGAGTATAATACAGGATGTAACTCAGGATCAGTACAGGATAAGTAATGTCATGTATGTACACAGTGACTGCACCAGAAGCAGAATAGTGAGTGCAGCTCTGGGGTATAATACAGGATGTAACTCAGGATCAGTACAGGATAAGTAATGTCATGTATGTACACAGTGACTGCACCAGCAGCAGATAGTGAGTGCAGCTCTGGAGTATAATACAGGATGTAACTCAGGATCAGTACAGGATAAGTAATGTCATGTATGTACACAGTGACTGCACCAGCAGCAGAATAGTGAGTGCAGCTCTGGGGTATAATACAGGATGTAACTCAGGATCAGTACAGGATAAGTAATGTCATGTATGTACACAGTGACTGCACCAGCAGCAGAATAGTGAGTGCAGCTCTGGGGTATAACACTGGATGTAACTCAGGATCAGTACAGGATAAGTAATGTCATGTATGTACACAGTGACTGCACCAGCAGCAGAATAGTGAGTGCAGCTCTGGAGTATAACACTGTAATGTGGGATACCTGGAGACCTTCCTCTCTAAGCCGTGCAGCATTACTGTGGCCCCGGGCAGCAGTCCTAGAGGGTAGGGGCCCCCTGAGACATCCAGGTAGACGGCTGCAGATGATTGGCTCTGGGGTTGTGTCAGGGTCACTTTGATGGAGGCTCCGGGGGGCAGGAAGGAGTCTGCAGAGGAGGACAAGGCGTTATCATCAGACATGACCGGTCACAGGTGAGAAGATGGACCTCTCTTACCAGGACCTCTGTGAGCGCTGGAGGTCACTGTCCTCTGGGTGTCACACATGGCGCGGATGGACACAACACCGGTCACAGCCAGCAGGGCGGCGCTGCAGCTGGAAGACACAACATCTGTAAGAGGATGCAACACGGCAGCACTAGGCCTCATGTGCGGAGCCACTTACCTCTCTGTAAGTGCTTCATCTATAGACAGAGCGGCCGTCACCTGGGACGAGAGAGGAGCCGTCTAAAGAGACAGACGAGACACATCATCAGTGCACACAGCGTGGGGGCATCACAGACACCTCCTGACAACTTACCTCCACATCTTCTAGTGTCCAGCCTGCAGGGACCTGGAGACACCGAGGAGCAGAGACCAAGGAAGGAGACGACAGACGCTCAAATATCCCCCGGTCCTGAAACAAACGCACAATGTGATCACAGAGAGGAGGAGGAGCAAGGGATATGCCCTTCCCCCTGCAGGGTGATACAGGAGGAGGGGCTATGAGTATGCCCCTCCCCCTGCAAGTGATACAGGAGGAGCTATGAGTATGCCCCTCCCCTGGCAAGTGATACAGGAGGAGGAGCTATGAGTATGCCCCTCCCCCTGCAAGTGATACAGGAGGAGGAGTAGCTATGAGTATGCCCAGCCTCCTGCAGGGTGACACAGGAGGAGGAGCTATGAGTATGCCCAGGCCCCGGCAGGGTGATACAGGGGGAGGAGCTATGAGCATGCCCAGGCCCCTGCAGGATGATACAGGGGGAGGAGCTATAAATATGCCCATCCCACTGCAGGATGACACAGTAGGAGGAGCTATGAGTATGCCCACCCCCTTACAGAGTGCTACAGAGTGCTAGGAGGAGTTATGTAAATCTTACCGTCTCTCCTGTTGCGATCAGACGATACGATCTGTTTGTTTGGAGGAAAGGAAACCATCGCAGAGCGGAGGAGGAGAAGAGGAGAGTAACCTGCACAGGGACACCGGGTCAGCGGCAGATAACACAGAATTTAAGGACAATAGCTTATATGACCTCTGACCTTTGAAGCCTTTTTGTCTGAACTCCCGGCCTCCCCCGTGTCTCCTGGAGCCGCCTCCACCCATGAGGCTGTGGCCCGACACTGCAGCTCCGCGTCCCGACCGGGTCTCAGACATCTGCCCTCCACATCCTCTATCACTAGGAGGCGCCGCACCCACGACACCTCCAGCCGGGGCACCTTCACCGGTGGCTGAGCCTCAGGACCCGAACACGGAGAGGAAGAGGGGTGGGGGGAGTGCAGGACCCGCACATCCCGGGCCAGAAACACAGCGTACGTCCTAGAGGTATATACACATAGCACTGAGGAGGAGGAGATGGAGGTATATACACATAGCACTGAGGAGGAGGAGATGGAGGTATATACACATAGCACTGAGGAGGAGGAGGAGGAGATGGAGGTATATACACATAGCACTGAGGAGGAGGAGATGGAGGTATATACACATAGCACTGAGGAGGAGGAGATGGAGGTATATACACATAGCACTGAGGAGGAGGAGATGGAGGTATATACACATAGCACTGAGGAGGAGGAGATGGAGGTATATACACATAGCACTGAGGAGGAGGTGATGGAGGTATATACACATAGCACTGAGGAGGAGGAGGAGATGGAGGTATATACACATAGCACTGAGGAGGAGGTGATGGAGGTATATACACATAGCACTGAGGAGGAGGTGATGGAGGTATATACACATAGCACTGAGGAGGAGGTGATGGAGGTATATACACATAACACTGAGGAGGAGGAGGAGATGGAGGTATATACACATAGCACTGAGGAGGAGATGGAGGTATATACACATAGCACTGAGGAGGAGGTGATGGAGGTATATACACATAGCACTGAGGAGGAGGTGATGGAGGTATATACACATAGCGCTGAGGAGGAGGAGGAGATGGAGGTATATACACATAACACTGAGGAGGAGGAGGAGGAGATGGAGGTATATACACATAGCACTGAGGAGGAGGAGATGGAGGTATATACACATAGCACTGAGGAGGAGGAGGAGATGGAGGTATATACACATAACACTGAGGAGGAGGAGGAGGAGATGGAGGTATATACACATAGCACTGAGGAGGAGGAGATGGAGGTATATACACATAGCACTGAGGAGGAGGAGATGGAGGTATATACACATAGCACTGAGGAGGAGGAGGAGATGGAGGTATATACACATAGCACTGAGGAGGAGGAGGAGATGGAGGTATATACACATAGCACTGAGGAGGAGGAGGAGGAGGAGGAGATGGAGGTATATACACATAGCACTGAGGAGGAGGAGGAGGAGATGGAGGTATATACACATAGCACTGAGGAGGAGGAGGAGATGGAGGTATATACACATAGCACTGAGGAGGAGATGGAGGTATATACACATAGCACTGAGGAGGAGGAGGAGGAGGAGATGGAGGTATATACACATAGCACGGAGGAGGAGGAGGAGGAGATGGAGGTATATACACATAGCACTGAGGAGGAGGAGGAGGAGGAGATGGAGGTATATACACATAGCACTGAGGAGGAGGAGGAGATGGAGGTATATACACATAGCACTGAGGAGGAGGAGATGGAGGTATATACACATAGCACTGAGGAGGAGGAGGAGATGGAGGTATATACACATAGCACTGAGGAGGAGGAGGAGATGGAGGTATATACACATAGCACTGAGGAGGAGGAGGAGGAGGAGATGGAGGTATATACACATAGCACTGAGGAGGAGGAGGAGGAGATGGAGGTATATACACATAGCACTGAGGAGGAGGAGGAGATGGAGGTATATACACATAGCACTGAGGAGGAGGAGGAGGAGGAGATGGAGGTATATACACATAGCACTGAGGAGGAGGAGGAGATGGAGGTATATACACATAGCACTGAGGAGGAGGAGATGGAGGTATATACACATAGCACTGAGGAGGAGGAGATGGAGGTATATACACATAGCACTGAGGAGGAGGAGATGGAGGTATATACACATAGCACTGAGGAGGAGGTGATGGAGGTATATACACATAGCACTGAGGAGGAGGAGGTGATGGAGGTATATACACATAGCACTGAGGAGGAGGAGGTGATGGAGGTATATACACATAGCACTGAGGAGGAGGAGGAGATGGAGGTATATACACATAGCACTGAGGAGGAGGTGATGGAGGTATATACACATAGCACTGAGGAGGAGGAGATGGAGGTATATACACATAGCACTGAGGAGGAGGAGATGGGAGGTATATACACATAGCACTGAGGAGGAGGTGATGGAGGTATATACACATAGCACTGAGGAGGAGGAGATGGAGGTATATACACATAGCACTGAGGAGGAGGAGATGGAGGTATATACACATAGCACTGAGGAGGAGGTGATGGAGGTATATACACATAGCACTGAGGAGGAGGTGATGGAGGTATATACACATAGCACTGAGGAGGAGGTGATGGAGGTATATACACATAGCACTGAGGAGGAGGAGGTGATGGAGGTATATACACATAGCACTGAGGAGGAGGAGGAGATGGAGGTATATACACATAGCACTGAGGAGGAGGAGATGGAGGTATATACACATAGCACTGAGGAGGAGGAGATGAAGGTATATACACATAGCACTGAGGAGGAGGAGGAGATGGAGGTATATACACATAGCACTGAGGAGGAGGAGATGGAGGTATATACACATAGCACTGAGGAGGAGGAGATGGAGGTATATACACATAGCACTGAGGAGGAGGTGATGGAGGTATATACACATAGCACTGAGGAGGAGGTGATGGAGGTATATACACATAGCACTGAGGAGGAGGTGATGGAGGTATATACACATAACACTGAGGAGGTGATGGAGGTATATACACATAGCACTGAGGAGGAGGTGATGGAGGTATATACACATAGCACTGAGGAGGAGATGGAGGTATATACACATAGCACTGAGGAGGAGGTGATGGAGGTATATACACATAGCACTGAGGAGGAGGAGATGGAGGTATATACACATAGCACTGAGGAGGAGGAGATGGAGGTATATACACATAGCACTGAGGAGGAGGTGATGGAGGTATATACACATAGCACTGAGGAGGAGGAGGAGATGGAGGTATATACACATAGCACTGAGGAGGAGGAGGAGATGGAGGTATATACACATAGCACTGAGGAGGAGGTGATGGAGGTATATACACATAGCACTGAGGAGGAGGAGGAGATGGAGGTATATACACATAGCACTGAGGAGGAGGAGGAGATGGAGGTATATACACATAGCACTGAGGAGGAGGAGGTGATGGAGGTATATACACATAGCACTGAGGAGGAGGAGATGGAGGTATATACACATAGCACTGAGGAGGAGATGGAGGTATATACACATAGCACTGAGGAGGAGATGGAGGTATATACACATAGCACTGAGGAGGAGGAGATGGAGGTATATACACATAGCACTGAGGAGGAGGAGGTGATGGAGGTATATACACATAGCACTGAGGAGGAGGAGATGGAGGTATATACACATAGCACTGAGGAGGAGATGGAGGTATATACACATAGCACTGAGGAGGAGATGGAGGTATATACACATAGCACTGAGGAGGAGGAGATGGAGGTATATACACATAGCACTGAGGAGGAGGAGGTGATGGAGGTATATACACATAGCACTGAGGAGGAGGAGATGGAGGTATATACACATAGCACTGAGGAGGAGATGGAGGTATATACACATAGCACTGAGGAGGAGATGGAGGTATATACACATAGCACTGAGGAGGAGAAGATGGAGGTATATACACATAGCACTGAGGAGGAGGTGATGGAGGTATATACACATAGCACTGAGGAGGAGGAGATGGAGGTATATACACATAGCACTGAGGAGGAGGAGGAGATGGAGGTATATACACATAGCACTGAGGAGGAGGAGGAGATGGAGGTATATACACATAGCACTGAGGAGGAGGAGGAGATGGAGGTATATACACATAGCACTGAGGAGGAGGAGATGGAGGTATATACACATAGCACTGAGGAGGAGGAAATGGAGGTATATACACATAGCACTGAGGAGGAGGAGATGGAGGTATATACACATAGCACTGAGGAGGAGGGGGAGATGGAGGTATATACACATAGCACTGAGAAGGAGGAGATGGAGGTATATACACATAGCACTGAGGAGGAGGTGATGGAGGTATATACACATAGCACTGAGGAGGAGGTGATGGAGGTATATACACATAGCACTGAGGAGGAGGTGATGGAGGTATATACACATAGCACTGAGGAGGAGGAGATGGAGGTATATACACATAGCACTGAGGAGGAGGAGGTGATGGAGGTATATACACATAGCACTGAGGAGGAGGAGATGGAGGTATATACACATAGCACTGAGGAGGAGGTGATGGAGGTATATACACATAGCACTGAGGAGGAGGAGGAGATGGAGGTATATACACATAGCACTGAGGAGGAGGAGATGGAGGTATATACACATAGCACTGAGGAGGAGGAGGAGATGGAGGTATATACACATAGCACTGAGGAGGAGGTGATGGAGGTATATACACATAGCACTGAGGAGGAGGAGGAGATGGAGGTATATACACATAGCACTGAGGAGGAGGAGGAGATGGAGGTATATACACATAGCACTGAGGAGGAGGAGATGGAGGTATATACACATAGCACTGAGGAGGAGGAGATGGAGGTATATACACATAGCACTGAGGAGGAGGTGATGGAGGTATATACACATAGCACTGGGGGGGTGGTATATACACATAGCACTGAGGAGGAGGAGGTGATGGAGGTATATACACATAGCACTGAGGAGGAGGAGATGGAGGTATATACACATAGCACTGAGGAGGAGGAGATGGAGGTATATACACATAGCACTGAGGAGGAGGAGATGGAGGTATATACACATAGCACTGAGGAGGAGGAGATGGAGGTATATACACATAGCACTGAGGAGGAGATGGAGGTATATACACATAGCACTGAGGAGGAGGAGATGGAGGTATATACACATAGCACTGAGGAGGAGGAGATGGAGGTATATACACATAGCACTGAGGAGGAGGAGATGGAGGTATATACACATAGCACTGAGGAGGAGGTGATGGAGGTATATACACATAGCACTGAGGAGGAGGAGATGGAGGTATATACACATAGCACTGAGGAGGAGGAGATGGAGGTATATACACATAGCACTGAGGAGGAGGAGGTGATGGAGGTATATACACATAGCACTGAGGAGGAGGTGATGGAGGTATATACACATAGCACTGAGGAGGAGGAGGAGGAGGAGGTGATGGAGGTATATACACATAGCACTGAGGAGGAGGAGATGGAGGTATATACACATAGCACTGAGGAGGAGGAGGAGATGGAGGTATATACACATAGCACTGAGGAGGAGGAGATGGAGGTATATACACATAGCACTGAGGAGGAGGTGATGGAGGTATATACACATAGCACTGAGGAGGAGGAGATGGAGGTATATACACATAGCACTGAGGAGGAGGAGATGGAGGTATATACACATAGCACTGAGGAGGAGGAGGTGATGGAGGTATATACACATAGCACTGAGGAGGAGGAGATGGAGGTATATACACATAGCACTGAGGAGGAGATGGAGGTATATACACATAGCACTGAGGAGGAGGAGATGGAGGTATATACACATAGCACTGAGGAGGAGGAGGAGATAGAGGTATATACACATAGCACTGAGGAGGAGGAGGAGGAGATGGAGGTATATACACATAGCACTGAGGAGGAGGAGGAGTTGGAGGTATATACACATAGCACTGAGGAGGAGGAGTTGGAGGTATATACACATAGCACTGAGGGGGGGGGGTATATACACATAGCACTAGGGGGGGGGGGTATATACACATAGCACTAGGGGGGGGGGGTATATACACATAGCACTGAGGGGGGGGGGGTATATACACATAGCACTAGGGGGGGGGTATATACACATAGCACTAGGGGGGGGGGGTATATACACATAGCACTAGGGGGGGGGGGTATATACACATAGCACTAGGGGGGGGGGTATATACACATAGCACTAGGGGGGGGGGTATATACACATAGCACTAGGGGGGGGGGTATATACACATAGCACTAGGGGGGGGGGGGGGGGTACCTGCTGCGCTGATGATCCGGATCGTCTTTAACCCTTAGATACTCTGTGACCAGGCGATAATGTTGAACCTCGAGGACGCAGCCTGCAGGACACAAGACAAGTCACTGATGATGTCACACACAGGTCTATGACATCATCTCTCCTACATGTAAGGCCATAGGTCAGTAGTAGAGGTCGGAGGTCGCGTACCGATCCAGCAGAGGGGAGGGGCCGGTACCACCAGGCAGGTCAGGGAGAAGGACTGATCCTTTAATAGAAGAGACCCCGAGGAGGAGGCATGAAGGACCCCGAGGAGGACCTGGAGAGAGAAGATGGGGGTCACACACTGCAGAGGACCTCCCGGGACACCACACATCAGGTAGGTATTGTCCCTGGAGACATGTGTATGGTGTTAGGATTGCAATATATATATTTATTTCCCAGGATTGTAGATTATCTAAGTGCATTAGAGAAATATCCTCACACTGCTGTGCTCTGTGCTCTCTGCCACTGGCGTCAGATATTGTCCTTGGAGAGATGTGTATATTGTGAGTAGCAGCGGGACTGTAAAAAATGGATATATATTTCAGGATTTTTGCTTCTCCAAGTGCAATGGAGGTGTCCTCACACTGCTGTGCTCTGTGCAGCCAGTGTGGAGTATTGTCCCTGGCAAGAAGTGTGATCAGACCTTTGTGTATGTTGTTATTAGCAGCAGGACTGTGAAATATGGAAGTACAGTCCACAACTGTAATACTGGGGGGCGTGTGTCCTCACACTGCTGC
Organism: Engystomops pustulosus; assembly: GCF_040894005.1. NCBI lineage: Eukaryota > Metazoa > Chordata > Amphibia > Anura > Leptodactylidae > Engystomops > Engystomops pustulosus. The sequence goes on from NC_092414.1 coordinate 214,233,595, forward strand.
GCTCTCTGCTGACAGTGTTAAGTATTGTCCCTGGAGATTTGCGTAATATGACCTTTGTGTAAGTTGCTGTTAGCAGATGGAGGACTGTGAAGTAAGGATTTATACTGTAAAGCTGTAGCCTCTCCTCACACTGCTCTTCTCTTGGCTCTCAGCATTGACCATGGCCACTCCCCTCTGCTCTAAGTAAGAGCTTCAACAGGTTTCTGGTTGAATAGTAAGTCAGAGAGGAGGAGTAAGTCAATGCAGAAAGCACAGAGCACAGCAGTGTGAGGACATTACCCAGTGCAATCCTGTCACATAAATCCTTATATCACAGTCCTGCTGCTACTAACAACTCACACACAGGTCTGATTCCACCTCTCTCCAGGGACAATACCTAACACATCCCTGCAGTCTGTACACATCCCTATTCCCAAGGGGCGGAATATGACGCAAAAACAAAAGTTATGCTCCGCCCCATCCCTCCTGGGGACATCCTTCTTCATTACCCCCATCTATGCCCCCCTGTAGGGTCGTGTACTCACGTGAGGAGGGGACAGGTCTGTAGATGTCAGGGATTGGTGGAACCAGTGCAGACGTCTTTGTGACTCCTCCCCTCGGGAATCGGGAGACGAGAGCAGAGACGGAAACGATGACAGAGGAGGGAGGCACCAAGGAGGAGGCAGCGGGGAGTACTAAGGGGTTAAAAGAAGAGGGGCTATCAGTACATCATGGCCGCCGACCTCTGCCCTTACCACAGACTTACCTCTCGTAGGGGACAGTCGTGTGGATCGGCCACCATCTCCTCCTGTAAGTCTCGCTCTCTCCTCCCATCGGGCCAAGAGCACAACAACCTCTGGGCGACGCTCTGCCCCCCTCCGCTGGGGGCTCGGGTGATGCAGCTCGCTCTGACCAGCCGGGGGCACAACCTACACGACAATAATATTACCAGTCGGGTAGTCAGGGCCCCGCCCCCTCAGGCTCCTCCCCCTCACTCACTTCTCCTGCAGCCGCTCCATGACGTGACACACCCACAGGTACTCGGGCAGCCGCAGGCGGTGGCGGAAGAGGAGGTGCAGGAAGAGGTTAGCGGATGCGGAGAAGAGCGGGCACGGGGTGTGGAGACGAGAGAACTGGCACACCCGCAGGCGACTCCGGAGACAGCACGAGAGGACCAGCGCCGGGAAGAGAGGGCTGGGAGACTGCTGCAGGTGGGCATCAAAAACCTGCAAACCCAGACATGGGGGGTGAGCGGGGGCGGGTACACGTCATGCCCCGCCCCTCACCCGGCTCCTCACCTCCACCCTGGCGCCCACTCTCAGGCCACGCCCTCCGTTCTGCAGCTGGGTGTAAGCCGTGCAGAGCAGCAGCGCCCCGTCCAGCTCATACAGGCCCGCAGAGGCGCTGCGCACCCTGGTGACCACCCCCTGGGAGAGAAGACACCTCATACATCACACAAGGGGTATGCACTACAACTCCCAGCAGCAATCACCCCCATCATCCTCACCTTGTAGGTTAAAGTCTTGGCCTCCTTGTGTCTTCTTGGCGCCGTCCTCTCCTGTGGAGGAGGAGGAGGAGGAGAAGGTCCGGGAGGAGGAGGAGAAGGTCCTGGCGGGGATCGTCCTCCTGAAAGTTCTTGTGAATTCTCCATGACGGGGGAGGAGGATAAGGAGGGAGAAAGCGGAGGGCGAGAGAAGAGACGGGAAGAGGAGGTCACAGCAAACACCCGCTGAGCAGAGCCACGAAGACACGACACCGCCAGCGAGGTCACTTCATACGTGGCACCGACCTCTAACGCCTGATACCACGAGAGCTTAGAGGGGACCTGCAAATAATAGTGTATGACATGAAGAGCCTGCCCCGCCCCCTGCAGGGTGATACAGGCAGGAGGAGGAGCTATGAGTCTGACCCTCCTCCTACAGGGGGATACAGGCAGGAGGAGGAGCTAAGAATCTGACCCTCCTCCTACAGGGGGATACAGGTGGAGCTTTGAGTCAGCCCGCCCACTGCAAAGGTGATACAGACAGAAGGAGGAGGAGCTATGAGTCTTCCCCTCCCCCTGCAGGGTGATACAGAAAGGAGGAGGAGGAGCTATGAGTCTTCCCCTCCCCCTGCAGGGTGACACAGACTCACCTGTACAATGATAGGTACAGACTGTTTTGTATCCTGAAGGAATAAGAAGAAGAAAGTCTTCCTGCGGATGGTGAGCAGTGAGGTGACAGATGACAGGTGACCCGTTACCGACACCCGGAATCCTTGGGGACGACTGCAAGGAAAGAGAAAATGTAAGAGAAGAGAGGCCGCCGCAGGAGGCGGAAGAGTAGGAGAGAGGCCGCCGCAGGAGGCGGAAGAGGAGGAGAGAGGCCGCCGCAGGAGGCGGAGGAGAGAGGCCGCCGCAGGAGGCGGAAGAGGAGGAGAGAGGCCGCCGCAGGAGGCGGAAGAGGAGGAGAGAGGCCGCAGCAGGAGAAGGAAGAGGAGGAGAGAGGCCGCAGCAGGAGAAGGAAGAGGAGGAGAGAGGCCGCAGCAGGAGAAGGAAGAGGAGGAGAGAGGCCGCAGCAGGAGGCGGAGGAGAGAGGCCGCAGCAGGAGAAGGAAGAGGAGGAGAGAGGCCGCAGCAGGAGAAGGTAGAGGAGGAGAGAGGCCGCAGCAGGAGAAGGAAGAGGAGGAGAGAGGCCGCAGCAGGAGAAGGAAGAGGAGGAGAGAGGCCGCAGCAGGAGAAGGAAGAGGAGGAGAGAGGCCGCAGCAGGAGAAGGAAGAGGAGGAGAGAGGCCGCAGCAGGAGAAGGAAGAGGAGGAGAGAGGCCGCAGCAGGAGAAGGAAGAGGAGGAGAGAGGCCGCAGCAGGAGAAGGAAGAGGAGGAGAGAGGCCGCAGCAGGAGAAGGAAGAGGAGGAGAGAGGCCGCAGCAGGAGAAGGAAGAGGAGGAGAGAGGCCGCAGCAGGAGAAGGAAGAGGAGGAGAGAGGCCGCAGCAGGAGAAGGAAGAGGAGGAGAGAGGCCGCAGCAGGAGAAGGAAGAGGAGGAGAGAGGCCGCAGCAGGAGAAGGAAGAGGAGGAGAGAGGCCGCAGCAGGAGAAGGAAGAGGAGGAGAGAGGCCGCAGCAGGAGAAGGAAGAGGAGGAGAGAGGCCGCAGCAGGAGAAGGAAGAGGAGGAGAGAGGCCGCAGCAGGAGAAGGAAGAGGAGGAGAGAGGCCGCAGCAGGAGAAGGAAGAGGAGGAGAGAGGCCGCAGCAGGAGAAGGAAGAGGAGGAGAGAGGCCGCAGCAGGAGAAGGAAGAGGAGGAGAGAGGCCGCAGCAGGAGAAGGAAGAGGAGGAGAGAGGCCGCAGCAGGAGAAGGAAGAGGAGGAGAGAGGCCGCAGCAGGAGAAGGAAGAGGAGGAGAGAGGCCACAGGAGGAGAAGGAAGAGAGAGGCCGCAGCAGGAGAAGGAAGAGAGAGGCCGCAGCAGGAGAAGGAAGAGAGAGGCCGCAGCAGGAGAAGGAAGAGAGAGGCCGCAGCAGGAGAAGGAAGAGAGAGGCCGCAGCAGGAGAAGGAAGAGAGAGGCCGCAGCAGGAGAAGGAAGAGAGAGGCCGCAGCAGGAGAAGGAAGAGAGAGGCCGCAGCAGGAGAAGGAAGAGAGAGGCCACAGGAGGAGAAGGAAGAGAGAGGCCGCAGCAGGAGAAGGAAGAGAGAGGCCGCAGCAGGAGAAGGAAGAGAGAGGCCGCAGCAGGAGAAGGAAGAGAGAGGCCACAGGAGGAGAAGGAAGAGAGAGGCCGCAGCAGGAGAAGGAAGAGAGAGGCCGCAGCAGGAGAAGGAAGAGAGAGGCCGCAGCAGGAGAAGGAAGAGAGAGGCCGCAGCAGGAGAAGGAAGAGAGAGGCCGCAGCAGGAGAAGGAAGAGAGAGGCCGCAGCAGGAGAAGGAAGAGAGAGGCCACAGGAGGAGGAAGAGAAGAGAGGCCGCAGGAGGAGGAGGAGAGAGGCCGCAGGAGGAGGAGGAGAGAGGCCGCAGGAGGAGGAGGAGAGAGGCCGCAGGAGGAGGAGAGAAACCGCAGGAGGAGGAGGAGAGAAACCGCAGGAGGAGGAGGAGAGAAACCGCAGGAGGAGGAGGAGAGAAACCGCAGGAGGAGGAGGAGAGAAACCGCAGGAGGAGGAGGAGAGAAACCGCAGGAGGAGGAGGAGAGAAACCGCAGGAGGAGGAGGAGAAGGAGAAGAGAGGCCGCAGGAGAAGGAACAACAAGAGGAGGAGGGGGAA